>NC_056743.1:484317706-484617706 GCF_019279795.1 Protopterus annectens | reverse complement strand
AATAAATATAAATATTTTAAGCAAAACTCACTGATACTATTAATATTTAAGTGGTCTTGCTTTAAGGAAGGATTTAAGTGAAATAATTTATTCCTGGTGGTTTATCAGCATTAAAATATAAAATCCATTTTTGTTCTGCAGTTTCTGTTATGTTCTTTAAATCTCCACCTCTTGTACCTTCCTCTATCACTTCTAATACAAAAAAAAATAAATTTATGATGCACACCCTCCTTAGTTACATGTTGAGGTAGTGCACTAGTATCTTTATTATTTCTAATATCTCTACAGTGCTCTAGAATTCTATCTTTCAGAGAGCGATTCATTTTACCTGTATAAAAAACATAAATTTGGCAAAAGCTAAAATAAACTATGTTTCTCGTTCGGCAATCTGTGTAGAATTCAAACTCTATTTTGGCTTTGGGATGTAGGTGAATAAATGAATGTTTTATGGTGGGTGCTGCTTGAATTTTGTGTTTATGAGGTTGTTGAGGGTACTTGTTACTTAGGTTACATTTAAGAGGCCTTTGTGGTTTAGGCAGGTTACTTTAAAGATTCTTCACATATGCAAGTCCATGCTTTTTATCCGAGCTGTGCGAGATGGATTTTGTGTGGCATTATGTGGTACTGATAACTTGAATACTATTTTTCTTGGTGTGAGAGCTTTGCCTCCAATAACATCATATAACTACGTCTCACACTCTATTTGTTTAAGGAGTAGGTGGTCGTCAGTAAGCATGAGACGATTGCTACATTGTCTTGATGCTCATTTCAACCAAGCTGGCTATAGGAATAGACAAAGTGCAAATGTATGGTTCCGGGTGCTTAGTAACGTGGACTGAAGTAAGAGTAACACCTATGAGATTTTTGAGAGGATTAGTGCAGATACTCTTTTACAGGAGACAGTGCTGATCTCAACACAGCTGTGCAAGTGGGATGATTTGAAACAAAGGCTAACTCAAGTTTTAAGAGACTAAGAGGAGGGCCATCCCAATTTGATCTTTCAGTGCCCAGTAGAATGAGCAGGATACATCTGAATGGTCAAGCATTCTTGACCTTCTATATAGAGTAGGATGCACGATTGCAGCCAGTACCAGTTTTTGGAATGCTGACTGATTTAGGCAGATGCTCAGAGGCCTATATGCCTTCTGAGCACTTGCCACTGCTAAATTTATTTGCCATCACTACAGCACAATGCTGCTGATTCACCCATAAAATGACTTTCACTTGGTGAGCAATGTGTCACCTGCATAAATAGTTTTGATGTTGCCAAATGGATTGGGATGTTAGTGCCTCAAATCATATTATAATCATTTAACATTTGTTTACCTGGAAAGTCCAACTGGGACAGAGAACATTTTCATATGAGCTCTGGGGAGAAATACTCTAAAGACGCATGTCTGGAATGTGGGAGGAAACCGGAGCACCTGGAGGAAACCCACATGAACACGAGGAGGACATACAAACTCTGCGCAGAATGCACTTAAGCTGAGAATCTAACTGGAGAACCTCTTGCTGTGAGGCTAACCACTGCATCACCCAAATAGTTTCCACAAACTTACATATGTATTTATTTTCCAAAAATATAGTACTTATTTGTTGCACCCATTCATTGAAAAAAAATCTAGCTGATTAGCACAGAAAATTAAAGTTATGAGCTGTTAACACTAAGGCTATGGTAGTAAATTTGATTTCCAGAGTCTCCTTTGGCTTACTGTACAACTTTAATCAAGTCAGTTAAACCAGACAGTGATCACAGGTTGCTCTAAAAAGGAATGCATGTGCACAGTAGGTTTTTCAAATACATAAAATAAAAAAATATAAAACATATGTGGAGTCATTAACTATTCCGTTTTCTCTCTCCTACAGTTTATACTTCCATGCTTCTCTTTCTCTCCCTCTCTCTGTATCACAGCTGCTGTTTGGGCCATGACTGAAGAGTGTCTCATGAATGACATACCCGATGATGACAAGTAATTAAACAGTTCGTAAGCCGTTCTTGTTACAATCCATTTTTAAGAAACCACACCACTTCAAAATTTCCCAACACCTGAATTTTCTATCATTTCTTGTAGCATACTAACTTTTCATGTTGGCTTCTTTGTCTAATGACTGCTACACAAGTCACATACAGAAGCATTTCAGCTGTCAGTTAAAAGCATCTCTCAATAGACTAAACTACTATTCCACTATTAGTCATCTAAGGGGGATTAACTTTATGAAAACTTGAATTGCTTTCATTTAATTTGATTTAAACCATGATTCAAAACTATCATTAACAAGGTAATACAATAATAATGCTATCATAAAATAAAAAAAAAAAATGTCCTTTTATAGTCTGAACTTTTGTATTCTGCCTGACATTCAGCAACCTTAATGAAAACAGTTACTGATGTCACTTGCAAGAGCTACCTACAGAGTTTCTTTTATTGAAAATCTTCGTATAATAACCCTTATGGTCTCCCTGCAGACATCAAAATGGACTTTGGTAAGAATAAAAGAACTGCAGTGAAAATACTAATCATCATTCTGTTTCAGGTGGTGAGTTTCCCAGCAAAGTAGCCTATTAAAATTTCATACAGGTGTGCTTTAGCATAAAACTGGATTAAATGCATTGTAACTAAACTATGGATGTATCACTGAATTATTTTTGCTAATGCAACCTGGTTATTTACTGTGCACTGCATATCTGCTAGATTCATTCCCAATATTTTGATAATACTGTACTTCAAATCTATTATTTAATACTACTAGGAAAAATTTGGATAGGCACTGAGGAAATTCCCCTACTCTTTTCTATAAATGCTGTGGGAACTTTTATAACCACCTGAGCTATCACCAACTCAAGCAGATGGGACTCTGGTTTAACATCTTATCTGAAGGACGGCTCACTCAGAAGAGCAGTACCCCCTAATATTGCACTGCAGTATCAGCATTTTGAAAATTAATCCAGTCACAGAGAGTGGGAATAGAACACACAGCCTGTTGAGCCACTGACATTCTATAAAAGATAAGAAACATTCTTTGCAATAAGAAAAGACAAAGACCCACAAAACAACCTGAAATCTTTCTGGACTGAAATAAACTCTACTGGAAGAACTGTTATGCAAGCAATAATGCCAAAGTAGTGTGGATGCTGTATGAAGTAACAGAATGGCCACCTACCCCCTGGAAGGTCCTTTATTTCCCTGTAACATGCAGTTAGAAAATGGACAATTTCTTCTTAATGAAATTATGTACATTTCTGTATTTAATGTATATAGTTTTTATTTTATACTGACATAAAACAAGCTTTTTTAATGAAGATATTTTCTGTATTATTGTATTTATGTTGCATGTGTATGTGCTTTATGAGAATTATGGATATGGGAATACAGATTTATGACCTAGATTACTATTTCATTATTTCCATTTGTTCAGTATTGTACTTATAGTTGCACAATTTAATTGTATGTGCTTCTTTTTACTTTTGGTAAAATGGCTTCACTCACCCTGATACCCTGCACCACTAGTTACCATTTTCCATCAGAGTATATTTTTTTGTAATTCTGTTTATAGTACTTATATTGTTTTTATTTACACTGAATTTGTTGATTTGTTTGCTTTATTTTGATTTTGTAAAATTATGCTCATGCCATCTATTTCTTTCAAAGGATGGAGATGTTCCTCTCAGTTCCTGCACTTTTGTAATAAAGTTGCATAAAGTTAAGACTGCTGTCTCTGTAACGTGACCTGCAATCTTACACTGATTAAGTTTTGCATAGGTCTGAGACATCAGTATGAAGGATACTGAATTCAAACTTCGCTGTTCTGTCAAGGAAAAAGAAAATTTCCATATCCCACATATTCAGGTGTTAACCCTGCACCCTCTTTCCTTATATAATCACCTCTGAAGTTGCAATATATTTGGAAATGGGGGAATTTCCATTTGTCTTACTATGTGCACACATGTAGATTATCATTAAACAGATGCAGTATTCCAGTTTTCTTGGTGGATGGAAGATAGGACATGGTGTTTATTTTACAGGCACAAGGTAGGTGGTATGAGTCTTACCTTTGGGTTTGGAAATTTGGCTAGGCTTATAATGTCCCACAAGGGCAGATAGCCTAGTACTAACCTATGAACCACCTATATTGTTGTTTGCTTTGCCGTTTCCTCTGCATGTTGTATATATTATGATGGGCAGGGGCTATGGGTTCTGACTCTAACCATTGTCATCAGTATTTTGGGGTTTGACTACCACCAACGGTACCCATTAAAACAGCAAGTGAAATTGGCCTTAAGTTTACAAGGCAAATGTGACTGTTGCATTGCACAACAGCAAAGAACAAATGAAGCATATAAGCTGCATAGTTCCAGCTACAAATCAGAGTTATAATTACTGGCTCCCCAGGATTTTGTTCATCTCAGATTATGTCCAGTGCTTTTCTGTGCAATCTTATCTACAACACTTGAAACTTAACCAGAGTTATTTTACACCCACACACGCTTACTTTAACAATATTTTTAGAATGGGAATTGGCAAATTGTGACTCTACAGCAGTAACACCCTCCTTAAAAAGAACACTGAAACAAATTAGTCAAAAGTAACAAAACCACGCCTTATTATTTACCCTTAAACGAGTCAGTCTTCAAGTATCTGAATAGGAACAAATGTTACTAAGCTGTAAGCAGTCATAACTCTATGAATATGTATCAAACAGACTGTATTGTTTCCTTACCAATTTAGAAAACATCAGCCACAAGCATTTACAGTTCTTTACTTGAAGTATCCAAGTTAAAACCATTTATTTTTCAAGGAAATATCGAACAACAAAAGCATGTACAGTAAACTGAAAATAAAACATTCAAAAAGGAGAGATTATTAAATGAATCTAACATTTAAACTAAAATCATTTTTACCTCTAGCTAAAAGATATGCTGCTGCTTACTGTTTTAGATGTTTTTGAGACCAAAATGGTATTATTCAAATACCTACAGGAAAAAACCTCTGACCCAATGATCCCAGCAGTAACTGTTAAACATGGAGGATTTACAGATAAATCCACTATTTGTAAGTTTCCATACAGGATTTCCTATTGCTTTAGTTTCTATTCATAAGAAGTCATTCCTCTTTTCACAGTTACATGTCCAATGGGAATATTTAACATTCAACAATCCAGAGACAAAAATTAAGAAAATTACTTGATCTAATTCAGCAATTTCCAGACAACAGACTCTTCAATACTAGACATATACATGAAGTACATTTTGCATTGTACATATTTATTGAAAAAGGCATATAATGCAACAATTTAATTACAACTTTAGCAACAATAAAAATTAAAAAAAAAATCATTTAATGTAAGGTACAGTAAAATCAAACACCAACTCCATACCAGAATAATCATAACAGCTCAACATAAAACATAGTAGCAGTATCATTCATGCATACAAATAATGGAGAGCTAAAGAGTAATAGAAAAAGAAAAAGGAAAAGCACTGCAGATTTCAGGAGCTCTAATTCACAAGTGTTATAGCGGTATTATAATTTCAACAATCGCATCTTTATAAGGTGGTGGATAGAAAGATACACTTTGGCATTTTTATTTATATTGCCGCATGTGTGTTCATCAGAAAGCATACAACTATACATAAAAAAAAAGATTTATAACTCAAAATCTATACAGTATATTGGGATTTCTGCCTTGAGGTTATGTATAGCCTGATGACTGAAAGCTAAAGTACCCAGAAATTTTGAGTAAGTGTGAGACCCAATGTCCTCAGAACTTCTAGAAGTATACAGAAGTCTGAAAAAAGGATCACCTTCCATAGTAAAGGTTGAACCAGCTGATTATACCCATGTCCACCCTTTCTACTTGAAAAGACATACAGAAGTTATGCACTATACCAGCATTATTTTCAAAGCAACCATAACAGTTTGCTGCCTTTGCAAAGTCGACCTCACTACTTTTTATGGGAGTCCAGTAACATATATGGACCAAATTAATTTGATGGTCCCAGAAGCTAGTGGTTGGCTATCAAAAACCCAAGATAAGAGAGTTGCTGCTTGGTGTGTCGGGATGTACCATTCATGGTCTCTTCTTACTAAACCTCATCATATGACTACCAATATGTTAAGCCCTATTCAAGTATGCATATTGGATGTGTCGAGATGTACCGTTCATGGTCTCTTCTTACTAAACCTCATCATATGATTACCAATATGTTCAACCCTATTCAAGTATGCATATTGGATGTGTTGAGCTGTACCGTTCATGGTCTCTTCTTACTAAACCTCATCATATGACTACCAATATGTTCAGCCCTATTCAAGTATGCATATTGGATGTGTCGAGATGTACCGTTCATGGTCTCTTCTTACTAAACCTCATCATATGATTACCAATATGTTCAACCCTATTCAAGTATGCATATTGGATATGTTGAGCTGTACCGTTCATGGTCTCTTCTTACTAAACCTCATCATATGACTACCAATATGTTCAATCCTATTCAAGTATGCATATTGGATGCGGAATAATGTAAATATTCTGGGGCACACTACTGAAAGAGGAAAGAAACTTATTGAAAAAGAAATGATTAGACATTTGGTGAGATGGGCAGAATTTCTGTTTTACCCTTATTTATCTTCTACCCAGAAAAGACACGGAAGAACCTGCAAAAAGGACAAGCAGTTCAAGTGTCATCATATGCCACCCATGCTTGTGGTTCAGTAAATATATTGGTTTAGAAGCCCAGATGAGAAAGGAAAGAGGGTTAGAGACAGCAAGCAATTTTGCTGAGTACTTTTCAGTAAAGAATAAAGGATGAGACGTGGTTGAGTTAGTAAGAACGTCCTCACATTTGTGTAGAGCCTTAATCCAAGATATTAACTGGGAAAGGAAATTAAATCTATCTAAAGTGTTCCAAAGGAAATCCTATTTGAAAGAATCAAAAGTTTTCTCAAAATCAAGAAATTTTACGACTGAAAATAGATAAGAAAGCTTCTAAACATTCATGTCTGTTATGATGAAGCCCTTTAATGAACCTATCTGTGATGGGTAAGTCAGCTTAGTGAGATGTACATGAATCTGATTACAAAGTACTTTTCATATAATATAGAGTCAATATTAATTAGATGCATGAAATGATAATGTCTATCCTTAAGATGATCCACATCCACAGTGGTCCAGTGGTGGTGGTGTCACCACACAGCAAGAGGTTCTCCAGTTTGATTCTCGGCTGGGGTACCTAATGGGTGGAGTCTGCATGTCCTCCCTGCATTCATGTGGGTCTCCTCCAGGTACTCCAGTTTTCTTCCACATTACAGAGACATGTATCTGGAGTATTTCTTCGTGGGTGTCCGCTGAAAACTGGCTTTGTTTCAAGTGGGATTTTCCAAGTAAACAAATGTTAGATAAAAAAATAAATAAATACATTTAGGAATCTTTAGGACCATAAGATTCTTAGAAAGTGTGTGTGACCCCTGTTAAGAAAATAAACTGATAAAAATCCATTAATGAGTGGAGCACTAGCTGAGCCCCAAAAAAGATCAGAAATTAACCCATAAGAACCAGGGGCCTTCCCTTTGAGAAAGGTTTATAACCCCCAACTTCCTGTGTAGTTACTGACATTCCCAGTTGCTCTATCTCCTCATGCAAAACAGATGGCAACTTGAGAGCATTAAACCTCCATAAAAGAGAACACAGAATTCATAATACAAGTATCAGCTTACAGAGCTCTGAAATAATTCAGAAAAGCCATACTAATCTTTTAAGGATTTAAAGGACAACAATGGGATTCCATTATTAAATGCTCAACTCCTCTGTCCTTTTTCTCCCTGTTTATTCTCTGCTATGAATGAACAATACAGCATTTAAAATATTTTAAATCAATGGTTTCTCTCCACTAGAACAGTATCTTACTCTACAGTAGTGGTTTCACTAACAAAAACGTTTAGCCCGCCCTGGAAAACTTGCTGCAGTTTCCAATTCATTGATGTCATCAAGGCCAATGAATACAGGCAGTTTTCTGGCCAATTCCCTTCCCAAAGTGACATCATCATGACTGTCCTAAAAACCCACCAATGCTGTGATATCACAGCTCTCTGGTCCTTCCGCATACAGAAAGTAAAGGCTAGAACAAGGAAACAGTTTACGAGTCAAGTCTCCTGCTGTGAGCTTGTCAATATCAGGAGCTAACAGCTCAAATTACCCTTAGCACTTTGACAGCTAGGGAAGTTAGGTGTGATGGGAGATGAGTTGATATAGTACAATTCAGGCTTCACGAGACAACAATTTAGCCATTCTAAAAAAAAAAAAAAACAGCAGTAAAAAGCACTTCGAAAGTCTGTTCTGTGGCATTTGCACTGTTTATGTTTTAAGTAGTCATTGAACAGCATGAAATCTTACTTAAAACTAACAGACAGCAGTGTATGCATGTAAAACCACTGCAGTGCCAGGGGCTTTAGGAAGAAAGAGGCCTGCGTCAAATTATTTTTTTTTTTTTTACAGACAAGCACTGCATTGTGGGATACCTAAAGGCAGACTAAACAATCAGGATCACTTCAAGATGCTAGACCCCATGTGGTCAAGACTCAGAAATTATATATACAAATATTTAAAAACTTGCAAATAGTCCTAGAGTGGTGGTAAAATGGAGGAAACAGCAAACCATGATGAAATAAACATTTTTTTTGCGTGTGTAGGTGCAGTTATTCTTTAAACCTCCTTTGATGGGAAATGTCTGGAATGAGGGCCTTAGCTCTCAGTGTTTTAGCCCAAATGCCTATAGCTTAGCAGGTTTGTCACCAATGATCCATGCCTGGAAGGCTATTATCTAAGAAAATACACTCTACTTCCTTCTAAATTCCTTCAAAAGTGAAAGATTCTTACATTAAGATGCCCCGCAAAGAGCAAGAAGGTCATGTAGGTGGTTTTCACAGCACATTTCTTTCTCAAGCTTAGCACTTTACCTTAGCCACTAGACAAATGTCATGTAAACTCAGTTTCAAAGTTTCCCACCAAATTGGAAATGGAATTGAACCTAGTGGGTTCACATTGTACATGCTGCTGGACAAAACCATTTTGCTGTCAGTCCATGCCAATTAGTGGGTCCAACCTCAAACTGTTCTAGGGTCTCCTTATGGTGATAATGAATCAAAACCTACTTTTAGCATCTTACAGTCAGATAAGGAAAAGGAGACCATCAGTGTGTCCCTTGGTAGCTTGCAATAAAGGTGGGGGAAAACAGACAAAAGTCAAGACAACTAATATTACCTCCCCTTAGAGCTACAAAAAAAATGTAACTGGATCATATGGATTAAAGATGAGCCAAAAGTCTGAAAGCTCTAGGCCAGACAAATTGGTCAGAATGACCATTTGTGCCCTAATATGACTCTCAGAGCGAGAAAAATCCCTATCAAGAATAGGGATCCATTGTGGTATTAGATTCACATCCTATCAATATGGGTGAATCACCATTAATATCTCTGAGGTCAAGGAAAATGTCAGCAAAAAAATAAAAAAGGCTGGAGAAACTATCAGGGCAGTAACAATTACAGTCAGTGAGGTGGCCTATTTCCACCCTCAGTTTACTAATTGACCATTACCCATTCTTACAGATACTTACTCCTAACACCTTGGCACCTAATCTATCACTAACAAAAGTAAAAACTCCCCTTTTAGAATATTTGAAAAAATATATAAGCTGCAGTCTAACCATAAGGAATTTTTAGGCAAAGTATGGGTTTCCTTTGCATTTTATTTTCTCAAATAAGTGTTACATCAATCTTGAGTAAAAACAGTAAAATCATCTACAATAATCATCATAACCAGTAAATTTAACAATTACTGTATTATAAATAATAAAGTTAATAAGCCCCAAAAAACACATTGACATATGCCTATATAAGAAAACAGTAATTAATGAATAAAATGAAAAAAGAAAATACCACAGTATGATGCTTATGTATGCTTAAGTATGATCCAAAACTTGACATCAGTACTAACAGAAGGCAGCAATTGAGCCTCTAGGTCACTCTGGCCATCATAAATAAAGAGTTGGCCCATAAACAATTAATCAAGTCAGTTACATGTTTCTAGTTTACCTTCTTTTTCTTATTAGTTTCTTTGACATATTTGCAGCAGAAGTGATGAAAAAATGCATTAATTTGGGGTCAACTGATAGGTCAAATCATCCTTTTCACTTTCTACCTGGTCTTCCACAACAGGAATACAGTCTTCAGAGACCAACACACCATCCACACAGTGAGCAGCTGGGCAAAGCGGTTGCAATTTATTACTACTGCTCATGTAGAAGAGTTGTCTAACAACTTCCTTAAGTGGTCATTAGTGCAAGACTTTGCTGCAAATTTGAAAGCTGTTGTAGGTGTCCTCATTCTGCTCTTATCAGAGGGGTGGAACTGATGAGGTGGTGGCAAAGACTGTATTAAAGTGATGCACTTTATTTGCTCATAGTTGATCATCTGCCATAACAGTAAGTAATGAACTTTGCAGAAAATAAGTGCAACATCTGTCCACTCAAAAGATTTGTTACTACCACCCACCTTTATCTGGAGTGTTTGAAAATGGCTGGAATATTGCTTTAACAGCAAAATCTTGCAATCAAAACAAAGCTTTTCCATCTGCTTAGCATGTTGGGAGAAAAGTCCTGAAATAGTCTAACATTTTGGTCTAGCCAGATGGAAAATTCTTCCTTTAACTGCTCTCAATTGTCAATATTGTATTTGTAGCTCAGGATCATTTAACAAGGGCAGATGGTTTGAGTAAGGGAGTAGCTCTGTTGACCTTTGCATTCTTTCAGTTATAATGATCGGCTACAATCGAAGTGATACTTATACATTTTCTTGCAGAAAGGAAGTTACACCCTCAGGTTTCATTCTGTCATGTAGCATTCACTAGCCTTAGGTTGTTTCTTCTCTTACATTTTTTTAAAATCACCAACCTCCTGCTCCAGGGAATGTAAAATGGAGAGAAACATGAGTCCAGTACCACTGGAGACAAAAACAATTAAAAATCATTCAAATGTAGTTTATTTACTAAAAAAACAAATCATAGTTGGTGCTTCACTATAATCCATAAAAGCATGGACAATTATACAAATTTGATGTGCACATCATCTTTATTCATAACATCTGCCAAACATCAATTAATACAAACTTATATTATCAAAGTACATAAATACATGTAAAACAATCACAAGAGTACTGAACTACTAAAGCATATACATTTTACTATTATGAAACTGATATTACAATTCAGAGCAATATATCATACAAACATGCCAATATTCACAGTAAAAATATATATCTACACATCCACAAAGTGCTAGTAATGGTCATTTAAACCTGGTGTAAACAAACCACCTAACCTAATAAGCCACAGCTGTACCATATCTCACCAAATTTGTCATATTAATTGCATAATAGAATTTATGTTCTAGGTCTATGTGAGAGAAAAAAAAAGGTACATCCTGTGATCTGGCACTCCTTCCCTCCTAAGGGAGAATGCCAGATCTTAACACCATTCCTCATGAGGAGCATAAAATTAAAAAAAGAAATTGACCAATCCAACCCCTCTGATGCCTGTGCCTCTCATTCCACCCTAGGTATGCGTCTGGTGTTCTCCAAGTTATTACCTGTCAGGACATCTGCTGATATATCTTCAAACATAAATACCTGCTTTTTCTGTCTCCCTTCTTAATCCATATGAGCCTTGGCCAATAGCTCTTACTGGAGTGGACTACCTGGGTAGGTAATATATCTAACAGCTGAAGGCTTAGAAATAGTCGCATCTGTTTTTACCACTGTTGCAACTGTGGAATTGGTGTATGTAAATTATGGGAGTTGAGTGGCCAAGACATCTTGCAAAAAGATATTTTATGTTATATTTTTTTAAGTTATACTTATTGATCTTGAAAAATCAATGGCATGTAACTTGATTTATGATTATATGAATTAGCATAAGGAAAGTGTTTCTACTTTCCACCACAGTGGGGTAAAGGTCCTTTTAATAATTTTGCCAGGTTGCCTACAACCATTTCCTGTCCTCTGAAGTACTACTGAGCTGTATGTACCTTATTCATTCTTATTACACTAAGGTACCACCTACTTTTTGTAGGGAACCCAACACATTTGACAGAGACCTCAGTGAAACTAAGGATACATGTACACTTCAATATATTCATGGTTATTTCAATGATATTTTCTCAATGACAGCACAAAAAATACTTCATTGAATGCCACATTCAAACAACACAGAAATCTTTGTTTTCCAGCAGGGCAAGCACCCGTTATGGGAGAGGCACCCCTGCCTCTCATAACCCATATAAACCAACACTACGGTCATACAACAGTGGAGAAAGGGCAACAGGTAATGTCTACTGAAAGCATCTTTCAGTGAAATCTCCTATGTGCTGCTGTCGCTCAGAGAAACAGCAGTCAAAAATCCCCTGACATTCCCATTTCAACACAGAGTAATGAGAACGAAGCTTCTTGAAGACCACACATCACAGTCACAGATCTGTGAACCCATCATCAACTCAAAAAATATATCCATCATAAATCAGTCTTGTAGATTTCTTACCACTGGGGACATTACCTATATGCTTACTCTGTTCTTCATCACTTCTACACCTGCCTACCTTAGTATTTACCTATTTAAACTCATAATATAGCGGATACTAATTTGGATAAATAATCTAACAGCAATGTTTCAGCACTTTTCTGTTATGTAAATATCTTTGCAAATGTTTTTTGTGAATGTTTTCACCCAGGCTAGTAAACAAACAAAATAAACACTAACTTATGAATGTGTGTGAGATGGTCTGTCTGCAAATTAAATAAGTAATGAAGTTTGTTGGCTAAATAGACTTTTTGCATTTTTTTTTATTTTGTATATTATATATTTGTCCTTATCTGCTGCAGAGTTGATTCATTTACATTATTTCTGCTTCCTAAAGTGGGCCTAACAGGTGGTCACATCATACATTTCTGGCGACTGTACTAAAAAATAAAATTTACATCTCTGTATATCTTATACTATGAAATACACCAAAGTTGTAACACTATGTCTTCATTATATATAATGACAATGTCCTTGGTATGTGAAATAATATTTAAAAACTATTGCCTCCCAACAATACCCATGCATGCTCTATATTTTGCCTGTACTTAGTTTTATGAGATTGTTAGCTTGTGCCAGGTTATCAATTGTAGATTTCCAATATGTTATAAAATGTCGTGTATTCTCTGTTCTGTTTATTATGCTCTTTATATTAAGTTTTTCTCTGTTTGTATCAATTTGTATTCATACTGCCTTTGTTGTATACTTAAGCAATAACCGACAACGTGGTGTGGTATATTAAAGATTTACCCACAGTTGGCATAGTTTAATCACGAGAGCAAAGCCCGAGTGATTAAATAAATCCAACCGTGGATAAATCTTCAATATACCACAACCACGGAGTCACTTATTGCTATTATTCAATGACATTATTTAAGAAAAACGGCAGCAGTGGAACCACAGCAACACTGGTTTTATTGTAGATAGAGTAAGCACTTTCGTCGGTGTACTCCACCTACTTCATCAAACAAATGACATAACATGTAGTTGCAGTTTAAATACTTTCAAACTGCCATATCAATTACACAATTAAAACCTTTTTTTAAAAAAAAATTAAAGAGATATTCCCAGAAAAAACATTTTGCAACACAGAACACCAAAGTGGGAATAAAAAACTACATTACTAATACTGTAACATAGTTAAATATAAATGAGTTCTTTACATTAACAGAACATTGCAAAGTCGATCATAAATAGAAACAGAAAAATATGTAGTTACAAACAGAAAAAATATATGGTTAAAACCAGTCTACCAGTGTGACAACAGTATTACCAAGTCAAAGTTTTTGTCCCTCCCCTGTTTACCTATTTGTGTCCTAAAATTCTTCGTCCAAAAACTTTGATGCGAACCAACACCAAAACCATATATTTGGTGCTAATCCACTATACTTATGTTTAAATGAAATAAGTTGTAAGTTCATAGGCGTTGTTAAAGCCCAATCCCAATACTTTAACAAGACTTGCAACATATATTGTGGTTCTAATAATGAACCAGAAAATACACTACAAAATACAAAGTGTATAATGTAAGTTGTGCTATCAATGTAGTTGCATTAATAATGTTATTATATAAAGCAAGCCATAGTTAGAATAGCCTTATCTATTCAGAGCCTTAAGTTTGAGAAGGCATTTAATAGAAACGTAATCATTAAGCCCTGGGGGCACGTGAGCCGAGGTACGTACCTACCACCTCAATTCACATTCCTCCAGTCCGAGTCCCAAGGCCCACCCCTAATATTGTGTTCTACCTGTTGTAGTACCACAAACTGAAATTGATGGTTGGGGTGTTCTATAATGCGTCTCGCCAGAGCATTCATATACCCTTTCTTTGATTTTTCTCTCCGTTTTCCCAATATAGTATGCATCACAAGAGATACAAGTTGCTGCATAGACCACACCATGGGATTCACAATTAAACATACCCCTTATATGATATTCTTTATCCCTTAGTCTAACCTTATTTGTTATTCTAATGAATCAGCATTGTGGGCATATGCCGCATTTCGCCATACACATACCTTTTTTATTCACCTTATTTCTCTCCGCGAGGGTTTTTAAGTTAGGGCCCCTTTGAAAGGTCATGAGAGGTAGTTGTCCCAGCTTGGTAAGACTGGTATCCTCGTTGGTAAGGGACCAGTTTTTGTTAAGTATATCCCTAATATGTGTGGCATCTAGGGAAAATGTTGTAATGCTAGTTGTGTTGTCATTAGTGTTATCCCTAATCACTACATCATTAACTGCCCATTCAGTGTGCTCCTGCTCATACCCTTTACAATCGGGCGGAAGTGACCTACCACTCTTTTCCTGTCAACTTCCTCAAAGATGTTATTGAGGAACCCAATGGGTAACCTCTTTTCAAAAATATAGACTTCAGTAGTATACACTCATCTATAAATTCGCCATAGCAGGAGATCCTTCTAGCAGCCCTAACCGCTTGCCCTTTCACAATTGCCTTTTTATGATGTAATGGGTGGCTGCTGGTAAAATGTAGAAAGGCATTAGAATAAGTGGGCTTGTGGTAGATAGTTGTACTATATCTTTGGTTCAAACTATCCTTACTTAGAAGCACATCCAAGTAGTTGATATCCTTATGTCCTATTCTGATGAGTGAAATCCAAAAATGTAGTGAATGTTTTGCTGTTACAAATAAAGGTCTCAATAAGCTCAACTTCCCCTTTCCAGATTAAACACATATCATCTTGGTACCTTGTGTACCAAACATTCTCCTTGTAAAGAGCATCATTAAATAAATAATGCCACTCCCAAAAAGCCATTACACAATTGACAAAACTACTGCCGCAAGGAGACCCCATGGCAATCCCCTTCTTCTGTAGACAAATGGTTTCGTTAAACCAAAAGAAGTTGTTAGTCAGTACCAACTCCAACAAGGTTTCAATGGTGTTTATATCACTACTAGCCATGCCTTTTAGGTATAGGAAATTCTCTGACCCATTCAATGCCTAGTATCTGTGGGATAACTGTATATAGATCTTTTATGTCCAGTGAGAAAGGTAAAACCATCTTGGTAAGCTAAATTATTGATACAATAGAGAAAACTCCATAAATCATGGCATATTTGTGATTCAGACTTGATGTAACGTTCGAGTTTGCAATCAATAAACTTAGCACATGCGTAAGTGACTGAGCCTCTCCTATCCACTATGGGTCTAAAAGGGGGGTTGTAGATATTTTTATGCAATCTGGGAGACCCGTATCATGTAGGTAAAATGGGAGCTGGCATAATTAAATACTGCAAGGTGTCTATGTCAATGCTACCATCAAGGAATAGATCATTAAGTATGTTACAGTACTAGCAATGTAGTTTTTATTCCCACTTTGGCGTTCTTTGTTGCAGTGTGTTTTCTGGGAATATCTCTAATTTAAAAAAAAAATGGTTTTAATTGTGTAATTGATATGGCAGTTTGAAAGTGTTTAAACTGCAACTACATGTTATTCCATTTGTCTGATGAAGTTGGTGGAGTACACCGACGAAAGCGCTTACTCTATCCTACAATAAAAACAGTGTTGCTGTGGTTCCGCTGCTGCCGTTTTTCTGTTTTTCAACTGTTTTGGTTTCACAATTTGAGGAGATTTAAGAAAAAAAAATACTTACTTTTCTTAAATAATGTCTTTGTATAACAGCGCATTACTGTTCTTCCTCTGGTGGTGGTGTTTTGCTTCCTTGTGTTGATGTACTGCACATGCGTATGGGACTTGCATTCCCACACTTACCCAGTACATCAGTGCTTTGAAACAGAAGCAATGGAGAAAAGAAAGTCTCCATTGCTCAATTTTTTATAAAAAAAAAAAAAAAAGTTTTGGACACTCTATACTAACAGAAAAAAGTTCTGGCAACTGGACCTTTCTCCATTAGTATATTGTGGGCTTTACAATGGGCATGCTGGCCAATCAGCGTGCGTATTTTGGAATATTAATGGGGGTTGGGGAGTCATTGTATAATATCTTTTTTTTTTTGTGTAGTGTTACTGTGTACTTATTTTCTCCACTGTTGCATCTATAAACAGGTAATGTGTGTCTTGCATGCTTTTTCTGATTAATTTGCAAACAGCTTGTTTAAATAACAAAATCTTGTTTTGAAATCTGTACTTTAATAAAACTGAGTAAATGTCAGCCTTGCTTCCCCCTTCTAGGTAAAAGATGCATCAATTGCACTTCAATTTTAATATTTAGTCAGTGTTGAAATGTTTCTCTAAAATCTCAGTAATTTTTCTCCATAAAAACATAACCACATTCCTTATACAAAACTTTGAAAAGCTTGACCAGTGACATAACATTCCAATATCTTGTTTCCAGTTCTGATTAGCATAGATTTGTTTCCATTCTTAGGAAAAGATATACACTACTAATGTAAAACATGATCCAGAACTCTTCCTGACTTTTATAAAATGCCCTTTCAATGGATACCATAGAGTTCCTAGATAGAATTTTTTTTTGTTTTATTTTTCAGGTGAGAGAAAGGTTTGCAACAGGGCCGACACATGAAAGAAGGAATATGACAAGGCTGAAGGAATGGCAAGTGTTCCTACTCATTATACTTGGGAAAAGCAGCTGCTTAGAAATCCACTTCACAAAGAAAAATGAAGGCTGCACATATAACAAAACTTAATGTCAGCAGTAGCAATACTAAACTGGACAGAAGCATAAAGTGACCGCAAATAATTCAGCCTACTGACACAAAAGGAACCTTACTGGGTACACCACTAGACTTCCACGTATGGTGGGATATGTACTACACTTGCCTCCTCTTAGTTCAAGTGATTTTAGCAAGAAACCATTGTGAATTAGTATCTGCCATTATTACTCTATGCCAAAGTACTCATTTTAGTTTGGAGAATGTTTCTGTAACATTGCTTCTCCTTTCATTTTCTGTTTATGAAATCCATAGTTTGTGTTGATGTACAAGATGCCCAACCTCTTCACAGAAATTCCTCTACAGTGGAGAAGCTGAGTGCAAAGTGCCAAAGTTTTCAATGTTTTCACTTAAAGAAATTCATATTATTTCAATGGCTTGCAAGAAGCTATAAATTGTCAAACAAATTCACAGTCAGAAAACAAATACTGCTAGTGTTCAGAATTATTTACATTGCCATAAAAACATTCAAATGATGTACCGGACTATAGCAATTGTACATTGTTAGAGTATTCTGAATTATTCACAGCCTTTAGCAGGTTTGCTAGGGGAATATCATAAATAAGATTAAACCTAATACAGTGCCAGTGACTCATACTCTCAAGAAATACACACTGCACTCAACTGCAGTGTTGAGCAGGAACAGAAGGGAATGAAGAGGCCTAGATGTCATCGAAATGCAAATATAAATCAGCAGAATGGATGAATGGCAAGGTTACTTTTGTGAAGAAAGGAATGGTTCTTATTTTAATAGTCTGCAAGCTCTGAATTATGTAATTAAAAAGATAATTACTCATAGCTTACAGATGAAGCAGTGGTCTTGCTTAATTTGTCTATATTTGCCAGACTTCTATCTAGTACTGATTAAAAATTAACATTGTAATTCTTATGTACATTTAAAGTGTTTTTGTATGCTTTTTTTTTTTTGTTATAAACTAACTTACCCATTTATGTGATTTCTGTTCTAGAACATTACTTAACTGGCCTGGTTTCATAAAAAGCCCAGACTTTAGAAATACTGTTATCAATTAAAATAAGGTGATTACACCTTATGGCATCTCTTCCTCTTCTTTTAAAGGGAAATTAGAAATGGTAGCAGTATAGGGGCTGGTTGGTCTGCAACTCCAGACAGTGAAGAGTCGTGCTTCTCAATGGTCAGCTATGTCAGGAGCTTGTTGCTTTAGGCAGCCTAGCATAGGTTGTAGCTGAAGAAAGGATTTAAACTAAAAAGTAGCTGTGAAGACATAAGACAGTCTTGTAGAAGGTTCAAATTAATAAAAAAATGTGAGGCTTCTTTTTTAATTTTATTAATAATTTTCTCCTGTAGTATTGCTTGCCAATACAGAGGAAATTAATAATATACAAGTGTCTGGAAGCAGTGTAGGGAAATCAATCTTTCTGAAATATCAACTATCAGTTTTAGAAATCATATAATCATTACAAATGTGTAATCAGTATTTTCTGTTATACGGTAGCTGCTTCCCTACTGAATGAACATACATCTCAAGTAAATATACTTATAATAATTTTATATATTATATTTCTTTCAATTTTAAACAATAGTTATAAAATATAAGTTGTTTACAGGAAGCAGATGCTAAAACCAAACTAAAAAAAAAATTACTGCTTTTTTTTTTTTTATCATCTGAAAGGTGCAGGAATATTAAAGATGAATAAAATGTGTGTTGGGAGAAGCTGGGGGTGACAATGGCCTTGCTATGTAATCAGAAAAAAAAATCTGTCATCACTCATCAGCTTCTTAGCTCAGGCCATGTGGTTTTCCTTGGGTTCCTATCACGTAGTCGAACTTTTACAAGTTCAAACCACATGTGGTCGAAACCATAAGTTTATATTTGTAAAAGTTTGCGCATTTGAATGGAAATCTCCATAAGTGGAGATTTCCATTATGTTCAATGTGGTGTGATCTTGGAGTTGGTATATTTAAGTAGCAAGGGGTGTGGGGGGCACAGGCCCCCACATGGGGGTTTAGGGGGGCTTGCCCCCCTGCTTACAACAATTTATTTTGTTATATGTTGTTTTTTTTTTTTTATGTAGTTGAAGTTACATAACTTTGAACATAATGGTTTGACCATTAGGTGTTTGGAGTTACGGAGCTACGATTATGTAATATAGATCAGTTTTCTTTCACCTGTTTTCTTTCTTTTTTCTTTGAGAGGACATGTATAAACCCACATTAAATTTTAAATGGAAGATAAATAAAGAGAAATAATTTATCATAAAGTATGTTTTCCACATTTTCTGCATCTAAAAGCATTCAGTATAATGAAGTTTTCAGAAGTGAAAATAAATGTCAACTAAGGAACAAAACATATGCACATGAATTAAGAAAATACTTTAAAGTAACAGTTTCATGATTTTTCTTGGTTTTAGCTTGCAGGGAAGTAGACAAGATGTAAGAGAGGACAGATGTAAACCTGTCATAAAAAAAACTCTGAACTAATTGATCTGTTTTCATCTTGGTTTCCTCCTCCTCTTCTTTCGGTTGCTCCCGTTAGGGGTCGTCACAGTAGATCAACTGTTTCCATTTCTTCCTGTCCTCTGCATCTTGCTCTGTGTCACACCAACTGCCTGCATGTCCTGTCTCACCACATCCATAAACTTTATCTTAGGCCTTCCTCTTTTCCTGTTACCTGGCAGCT
Organism: Protopterus annectens; assembly: GCF_019279795.1. Classification (NCBI taxonomy): domain Eukaryota; kingdom Metazoa; phylum Chordata; order Ceratodontiformes; family Protopteridae; genus Protopterus; species Protopterus annectens. The sequence goes on along the minus strand of NC_056743.1, from coordinate 484,597,771 downwards.
TCATCATTAGCATCTTTTTCCCAATATACTCTGCATCCCTCCTCAGCACATGTCCAAACCAACGTAATTTTGCGCCTCTGGCTTTGTCTCCAAACCTTCCAACCTGGGTTGACCCTCTAATATACTTACTCCTAATCCTGTCCATCCTCGTCACACCCAGTGCAAATCTTAACAACTTCAACTCTGTCACGTCAAGCTCTGACTCCTGCCTTTTTGTCAATGCCACTGTCTCCTACCCGTATAATATAGCTGGTCTCACTACCCTCTTGTAGACCTTCCCTTTCACTCTTACTGGTACTCGTCTGTCACAAATCACTCCTGACACTCTTCTCCACCCACTCCATCCTGCCTATACTCTCCTCTTCACCTCACTTCCACACTCACCATTACTCTGAACTGTTGATCATCTTCACCACCTCTACTCCCTGCATCCTCACCATTCCTTTGTCCTCCCTCTCATTCACACACATATATTCTTAGTCCTGCTGACCTTCATTCCCCTCTAGAGCATATCTCCACCTCTCCAGGGTCTACTCCACCTGTTCCCCACTCTCACTACAGATCACAATGTCATCTGCAAACATCATAGTCCACAGGGACTCCTGTCTGATCTCGTCTGTCAACCTGTCCATCACCATTGCAAAGAAAGGGCTCAGAGCTGATTCTTGATGTAATCCCATCTCCACCTTAAACGCATCCGTCACTCCCACTGCAGACCTCACCGCTGTCACACTACCCTTGTACATATCCTGTACCACTCTTACATACTTCTCTGACACTCCTGACTTCCTCATACAATACCACAACTCCTCTCTAGGCAGCCTATCATATGCTTTCTCTAAATCCACAAAGATACAATGCAACTCCTTCTGACCTTCTCTGTACTTCTCCATCAACACTCTCAGAGCAAACATCGCATCTGTAGTGCTCTTTCCTGGCATGAAACCATACTGCTGATCACTAATCATTACCTCCCTTCTTAACCTAGCTTCTACTACTCTTTCCCCATAACTTCATTCTGTGACTGATCAGTTTAATCCCTCTATAGTTACTACAGCTCTGCACATCACCCTTATTCTTAAAAATCAGTACCAAAACACTTTCGCCATTCCTCAGGCATCCTCTCACTTTCCAAGATTTCATTAAACAATCTAGCTAAAAACTCCACTGCCATTTCACCTAAACACCTCCATGCTTCCACAGATATGTCATCTGGACCAACAACCTTTCCGTTCTTCATCCTCTTCATAGCTATTCTTACTTCCTCCTTGCTAATCCACTGCACTTCATGATTCACTATCCACACATCATCCAACCTTCTCTCCCTCTCATTCTCTTCATTCATCAACCCCTCAAAGTACTCTTACCATCTGCTCAACACACTCTTCTCACTTGTGAGTACGTTTCCCTCATTATCCTTTATCACCCTTACCTGCTGCACATCTTTACTAGCTCGGTCCCTCTGTCTAGCCAAATCAGTACAGGTCCTTTTCTCCCTCCTTAGTGTCCTACCTTTTATACAACTCTTCATACGCCTTATTCTTAGCCTTCGCCACCTCCCTCTTTGCCATGCACCTCATATCTCCTTATACTAGTCTACTTTCTTCATCTCTTTGACAATCCAACTTCTTCTCCAACCTCTTTCTCTGTATACTCTCCTGTACTTCTTCATTCCACCACCAGGTCTCCCTGTCCTCCTTACTCTTTCCAGATATCACACCAAGCACCCTTCTAACCATCTCTCTTACTAGCTCTCCTGTAGTTACCCAGCTATTCGGTAACTCTTCACTGCCACCCAGTGCCTGTCTTAACTCTTCCCTGAACATCACCTCACAATTACCCTTTTTCAATTTCCACCATTTGATCCTTGGTGCTGCCCTCACACTCATCCTCCTATTCTTGATCACCAGTGTCATCCTACAAACCACCATCCTATGCTGCCTAACTACACTTTCCCCTGCCACCACTTTACAGTCTCCAATCTCCTTCAGATTGGCCCTTCTACATAAGATATAATCCACCTGTGTGCATCTTCCTCCACTCTTGTATGTCACCCTATGCTCCTCCCTCTTGTTAAAATACGTATTCATCACAGCCATGTCCATCCTTTTTGCAAAATCCACTACCATCTGACCTTCTGCATTCCTTTGCTTACCACCATACCTACCCATCACTTCCTCATCGCCTCTGTTCCTTTCACCAACATGCCCATTGAAATCTGCACCAATCACCAGTCTCTCACCCTTGGGTACAGTCATCACTTCATCCAACTCACTCCAAAATATTTCTTTCTCATCCATCGCAGACCCAACTTTTGAAGCATAGGCACTAACAACATTCATCATTACACCATCAATTTCCAGCTTCATAAACATCACTCTGACACTCTCTTCACCTCCAAAACAGTCTTAGCATACTGTTCCTTCAGGATAATGCCTACACCATTTCTCCTCCCATCCACACCATGATAAAACAATTTGAAACTGCCTCTGATACACTTAGCCTTGCTCCCCTTCCAGCTGGTCTCTTGCACACACAATATACCAACCGTCATTCGGTTCATCACATCAGCTAGCTCCCTCCCTATACCAGTCATAGTGCCAACATTCAAAGTTCCGACCCTCACCATCACAGTCCTAGCCTTTACCTGCCTTTGGGCATGCCTTCCGCCTCTTCTCCTCCTTCGGCCAACAGTAGCCCAATTTCCGCCAGCACCCTGTTGGCCAACAGTACTGGTGGCGATCATAGTTAACCTGGGCCTCGACCGATCAGGAATGAATTTCTGTACAGTTTTCTGCATATATGATGTGGCAACATTTTACGCCGGATGCCCTTCCTGACACAACCCTCCCCATTTATCCGGGCTTGGGACCGGCACAAAGAAATGCACTGGCTTGTGGTTTCCTGATGGTTAGCAAAATGTTTAACTTGGAAAAAAAACATTCACCAGATTCAAAAAATCTTTCTCCTTATTACTTGAAATAAATAGTGATGAAATGCACACATGGTCAATACTAAAATTTGGGAGACTCACAATGATAAGTGTTCAGCTCATTATGGATTCAAGAGGCAAGTGGTATTGCTGGCATATCAGTTAAAATGCCACATAATAAACCAGACAAGTAGCACTTCTGATCCTGTAAAAATGTGTTTTCTTAACCATTTATATTGCTACAATTGCACTCTCATAGTGTAAAGTAAGCCTTCTGATTCAAAAAGCACATTGTTGTTACTTTAGGCACACTTCAGGGGGAACTATATTTATGTTTAACAATTTTCTATTTACTATAGTAGATTTGTGCTGGAATAAATGCCTTTAGAATAATCTGTGCATCTATGACTATGAAGATGCACAGAAAATGAAAATGACATCCAGTGTTTTTATCTAACTCTGACCTAAATCAAAGCCTATTCAAACCTTTGCACATATTAAAATGTGTAAATAAAATAAGAACCAGAATATGCAGCCAAACAGACCATAAGGTAAAAATGTAAATAACTGAAAAAAAAAAAAAAAAAACAAGGAGCGTTCAGTCACACAACAAATTTATTAACAAAGCAAATCTTTTGAGTATAACAATTCTTTCTTAGTGCAACAGCTCTATCAATTAAATCAACATTTAAACATTCTAAAAAAAAAAACACAAGCCAGCCAATCAAGAGAGCATCAGTTTAAAATGTTTTAACTTCAAAGTATGCTTAATGCTTTAAATTTTATTGAGGCCTGCATCCTGGCCTATATATTGAACTGAAAGCATTTACATACTTACATTTTTAATATTAATATTTTAGCTGAATGTTATATGTTTGTATTGTATAGTAAAATTTGGTATACATTTATTTACTTAGCTATAAGATTATATTTTGCATCTAAACAGTTAAATACCTGCGATTAACTGATACCTCTTCTGATTAGCTGGCTTGCTTTTTTTTTTTAGATTATTTAAATGTTGATTTAATTGATAGAACTGTTGCACTGAGAAAGTGTTGTTATACTCAAAAGCTATGCGTTAATAAATTTGTTGTTGTGTGACAGTCGGCTCCTTGTTTGTTTTTCTTTTATTCATATTAAAATTTGTATCATCCACTTTTTCTTGAAACCAACATTTTAAGGTTGCTAGGATTTCTGAAATTCTTATTCTTATTGTCAGGGCATTCTAGAATTTACCTGCTCTGCAATATTAAATCATTAATTTAAGATATTTCTTTAATGATGTCAAATAGACAAGGAAAGTGTTGTTTCTAGTTTCTAACCATCTTTGAGCAAATGTTAACCCAGGTGTTGTGGATATCATATTGAAAAGTTAAACAGCTGTTTAAGACTCAACAGTGGACAATGTTTAACCTTTGCTGTATGTTTAAGTCAGTATCCACTGAACTCTCTCAAGCCTTTTTAGATGCAACTTATTATACTTGCAAAAGGAAGCATAATATTCCTTACCAGTTAACTTATATAAGAAAATCGAAAATGCTGGCATCCGTACTTGACACAAGTCTTAAAATATATATTATCAATCTGCAGATTTTATAAGCATACTTCTACAATGGTTACCAAAACTTAAGCCAGACTCATCTAATACCCACTTCCCTCGGATCTTTAATATTAGTATCAGTCAACAGTATAACATCATCCATTGCATAGGAATGCCCAAATTTTTCTTGACAAGCAGTAATTCTCTGCATTTAATGGAATTCCTTTTAATGTTGACCACACATACAAGATGTTTATGGATTCCTGTAACATTTTCTGGAAATTAATGTTAGTGATAGTCACGCTAATCTTCAAGTATCAGTAAACTTACAGATCAGAATCATTTTAATTAGTGAGATAAAAATAACAGATAATAATGGCCCAAAATTGATCTCTTCAAGACCTTGACCTGAACCTCCACCTCATCACAGATGCAGTCTCTGAAATGTACATTGTAGCTCCTATCAGCCAGCCAATTTGCAATCTAGTTGATAGTATGATGAAGGGGAGGGGCTACCAACCAAAAGTGATGATACTACAATTTTTATGCCTTTCAGTTTTAGCCCACTTTTGGAACACCAGGAGTTTACTAGGGAGAACTCATTATGGAGGGTCTGTTTGTGCGTCAGTCTGACAACAGCAAACCCCACTTTACAGTCATCTGCAGTTTATGTTAGTCACAGGTAATGGAGCTCTTCTTGGAGATCATAGAAGTACGCAGTGTAATCCAGTGGTTCAGCAGTCTGCATTGCTGACTAACAGCAAGAGGTTCTTCGGTTCAGTTCTCAGCTGGGGTGCCTTCTGTGCAGAGTCAGCATGTCCTCTCTGTGTTTGCATGGATTTCCTCTGAGTGCTATGGTTTCTTCTCATGTTACAAAGACATGCATTTGAAGTGTTTTACCCTGGACCTCCACAGAAAAGTGTCTTATTCCAAGTCGGACTTTCCCAGTAAACAAATGTTAAATAAATACCAAAAAAGACAGGTCCCAACACTAAATTTGAGGAACACTCCTGGTCATTTTTATACTTTCTGATGAATGTGTGGATTCTCTCTCTCAGCCAATTTGCTAGGCATCCTACATCCTACCACATATGGGTCAATTACAGCATTTTTCTATTCTATGATGCCAGCATGGGGAATGGTGTTGAAGGCCTTTGACAGGTCATGATACACTACATGGAAAGCTTATCAGATTAAATCAACAGGATCTACCCTTCACAAAGCTAAATTTTGTGGGTCTAATAGAACAAGACTCTTGATATTGTAGTTTATGAGGTTAGTTATAGTACATTATATGACTTTGAAAATTAGGTTTATAAGGTTGATAGGTCTCTGTAATTACCTGACTCCACGTTTCCAGATGAGGTTCTAACATGACTTGTCACAAAGATGCTCAATGGATCAATGCCTAAGAAAAAAAGTACCTCAGCACTGGATGAGGGTAAAAGTAGTATCCGTGTACATGAGGTGGGGCAGCTGGATAAATCTAGAGAACCATTGGTCTAAAAACAGTGAGGGAATTTCATGCAGCGAGTCCTGAAGTAAAAGCCAGTTGCTATCCTTGAGGACAAGAAACTCCAGAGCAACAATTATCATGAGTTTATAAAATCAGTAAAACTTATCCAGTTTTATAGAACCAAAACACAAAAGTTGAAACCAATTGGAATATGGAAAAAAAAAACTCCATATAAATACTTAGATAACTGAAAATGTAGTTATTTCATCTTTATTCTACTACTATTCATACAGAATCTAGTACCACCTATTCCTAAATATGGAACAATCACTTTCAACCATCATTTAATCTTAAAAGACATTTAATATTAATAGCTAGGAACCTTGCAAAGCTTGCAAAGTCAACTTACCTTACATATCATGACAGACACTTCGCCAAGCTTTGCACATCCTCTAGAAGTACATCACTTTCAATTAAACAAATTACAACAAAGAAAGCAATAAAGGCAATACCAGACAACATACCCACCAAAATAAATTCTGTATTCACATGGTCGATAGCAACTCCAATTATAACAAATGCACTTGTATAACTGGTGCATCTTTCGAAGATAAATTTTCAAAAATTATGGAATTACCAGTATTCTGTAATGGTGGCAGGGCTGTTGGTGGTTCTTCAGTGTGGAAGCAATCCATAACAGAACTGGAAAAATAAATTGCACAAAACTTTAATGTGGGATAATTCCTCTCTGGAACTGAGTTTTATGGCAAAATAAGCTCCTAATGTGTTATACTTATTTAAAATTATGTATGTAATAAACAAAATTACACTTCATATATAAGTTTATTGGTAAGTACTAGGCTAGCTGCCCTTGAGGGCCATTTTAAGCCTAGCCAATTTCCCATTTTATGTACAAATTAACCCATGCCATTTAGCTAGAGACTGGCCTTACCCATTCCATGGGTGATAATTATACATTACCCTAATGAGAATAACTTCATACCATAGATAATTTAAGAGGACCTATGCATTGGATAAAACATTTAACAGCTCCCTCTGTACCCTAAGGGGTCAGTTCTGGGGTAAATTGTCTGTTTTCCATTTGTAGATCCAAGCTGCACTTGAATATGGACAGGGATGAACTTTGTTTTAATGCGACTCTAATCCAGAGCATCGGTATTCTCTGTAAGATATATTCAGATGTAATTGATAAAACCAGGACGGAACTGTTGGAATTCATTTTCAAGGAAAACAATAATGATTTAATATTTCGAAAACAAACTGAAAATTTATGTGAGGTTATCCAAAAATATTTCTGGCTTGCTATATGCAAGGGTCAATTTAACCAAATGTTTTTCAAACACTTGGAAAAGTCTCCTTAGAGCTTTTTTATACAATGTCAAAATGATGAAACTACCAATATAGCAATAATTAAAAAAAAAAAAAAAAAAAACTCGAAACAACCTTAATGTGTTACTGCTTAATGCTAAGAGGCTAACCAAGAAACTCCATACCCGACAAGCTGTCCTCACTCTGAAGAATGTGGACATGTGTGTTATCAAGGCTTGCTTTAAAGTTGCAGAATGTACTCCAACGGTGAATGGCCTTTCACAAAATTAGTCCAATAGCTGCACAGTCAGTGGCTAAAGGTGGAGGTGTCTTGATCTACATTAGCAACAAATACAACTCCAGCTTGATTAACCAGGATGATGCCCTGGAGTTCACCTACAGCCAAGTCTCCATAGACACCACATCCTAGCCAGCTGCAGGTTGCAATGTATAACCCATGAAGCTCAGATCTCTTACATAGACCTACATTCACCAGCTAATCAAATATCCTATTTATGAGCCTTTAACAACCCCTCTAGAGACTGGGAAATGTACACTGCCTCTAACACACAGGCACAATGTTTCCTGGACTTATCAACATGAACACCCTAGACCTGATAGTGTGCACTTCAACTAGAGGATCTAACATGTTGTAATGGGATAGCAGTGTACCTTCCCGTGTATCACATCATAGGTGAAGTCAGTCCACAAAGCTATTTCTTTAAAAAAAAAAAAAATCAATCTTGGAAAAAAACTAAACCCATAACAGTCAAAAACTATTCTAAAGCAAAGTATATCCTCTTAAGCAACAGTTTGTCAAAATTCATGGCTCCCCAAACCCAAAAAAAAAAAAACACAACTACCTAAACAGAATTATTCACAGAAATCCTTTACAAATATATAAATACCTGCACTGAGGCTGCCATGCCTACCAAAAGTAAGCCGAAATCTAAAATCAAAAACAAACCTCTCTGGTGGAATCCTGAAGTTAAAAAGGTACATAGCAAAAGAAAAAAAAATCATAGCCACATTCAGAAAGAGCAACTGTGTCAGAGATGAGAGCTCTCTGATTTAACTAAAGAAACTAAAACATCTAATAAAGTACAAGAAGCCCAAATAAAAAGGCCAGAATAGCCTCCCAGACTATGGACAATCCGATATGCACTTTTGTCTATTTAAATAATGAACTTCTTTAGAGTTGAAGAAGTTCATTATTTAAATGGACGAAAGCTCTTATTGGATTTTATTGTTGCATTTTATTTTTTATTCTGGAACTGAATTAAAAGTGTGTATGTGATTTCAATCGTGCTTTAGCAGTGTGTTTTTTTGCTTTTAGTTTGTCGTATTTGCATGAGTGGAGTAATTTGTGTCGGAAAAATTCTTAAGCATTTTTGTGCTTAATTGGCCTCTCAGGTTGTTGCAGGTGCCCAGTGAGGTACGTGTCAAATGGGACATTGTACTCTATGAATGGCCTAATGAGGGAAGAGTAGAGGGAGACAATGATCTCTTTCTTCCTAGATGCAAAACCCTTAGTCATGAGAAGTGTCACATAGGAGGACTTTCTGACCACAGTGCAATGGTGTGTTGTGGTTGTTTTTTGCATCATGACATGTGTAAGTGGTTTCCATTTGGGAGGCCTCTGATCTCTTGGTAAGTTACTAAGGAGTACATCCACATATGTAGGTTTGTGTGTCATGTCCTTATTTACTGTGGGAAGTGTGTGCATGTGTGAGTGCGAGGGTGCACATGAGAGTGCGTGTGTGTGTGTGTGTGTGTGTGTGTGTGTGTGTGTGTGTGTGAGTGTGTGTGAGAGACAGAGAGAGAGAGAGTGTGTGAGAGAGAGAGAGAGTGTGTGTGTGAGTGTGTGTTTGAGAGAGAGTGAGAGTGTGCGTGAGTGTGTGCGTGTGTGTGTGAGAGAGAGAGAGAGAGAGAGAGTGTGTGTGTGTGTGTGTGTGTGTGTGTGTGTGTGTGTGTGTGTGTGTGTGTGTGTGTGTGTGTGTGTGTGTGTGTACACATATCCTGGAAACTTGTTGGGCATTTGATTTGTCCTTTTGTGAGTCTTGCCTCCAATTTCATAGTGTAACTACATCTCTCACATAAAGCATTTGCTTCATGAATAAGTGGTTGTCAGTTTACATGAGACAATTGCTACATTGCCTTATGATGCCTATGACTAAGAGTGGCCAGAGAAATGATGGGAAACTATCCATCCATGATAGCAGGCTCTTCCTGTATATTTTATTAGGGAAGGGAATTGATTAGTTTGTCAGGATTGTGCTGGTACCGCCGAGACTACAAAAGGGATCCATAATTTGTGTAGGCGAAGGTTGATCAATAAGGAAACATTGCTCAGTGCACAACTGAGTTGCTCCTAGAGCAGCACTATGAAAATGTGAAGCTTAAATATGAGCAAAGAGACTCAAGTTTTAAGCTAATTACCCAATCAGGAAAGCACACAAAAAGCCTTCCACCAGCAAACCCAACTCAGGTTAGATAAGCGCACTTCGGCCACAAGGGTGCAGAAAAATTCCTTATTAATGTAGAATGGCTAGTTTGGAGCCCAAGTGTAAGACCACCAGACAAACTACCTACAACTAACAGATACAATATAATACAGGGCAATTATCTATGTAAAGCAGCAGCAGACAGCACAGTTTTTTATTTTATTTTGAAACTGCTAAAATACAGCCACAGTATTTAAGAGAAGTGCAAAAAATACTTAGAGCCCTTTTGTGTGCTTCCAAACTCAGATTAGATAAACACCTACTGCCAGTAGATGAATAATCCCACTCCTCAATGTAAAAAGCAGAATAAAAGGGTGTCCAGATTGAAATGCTACCACAAACAAACTTAAAAATATGAATACAGTAGTGTAATTTAAACAGCTTATAAAAGTGTGATTATTCAATAAAAGTACTTCACTTGGTTTAAATGAGCCAAGAGCCACTCAGTTTATAAAGGCACTAGAAACAAGATAAGCTTATTAATAATCTCTCCAGCCAATAAAACTACATGCAGAAATATCAAGTGATTTCCCAATCTAAACAGACTAAACTACCTCCCAGTGCGCACTAGATGGAAATCCACTGACCTCTTGATGTTAAAAAAGTGCTTGCTAGAGTGTAAAAATTAACTACTTTATCCAACAACTAGCTAGATTATGAATTCTGATCAGGTAAATCAGTAGAACAGACTTCAATATAAGTACATGAAAAGGCAAATAAATAATTCAAGATATTAACAGCACTGAATAAAGAGAAGCTTATTAAGCTCAATTTACAGTAGGGTTTGGGTACCTTAAAATCACCAGGTTTAAAACGCAGATCAATGAAGGTGTGGGGCAGGTGGAAAAACCTAGCAGGGAATCAGCAGCCATGCTTTTAGTTTATCCAGGCTTGAAATCAATTCAGAAAGAGAAGACTCAGAAATTCACTGTGCATTTAAATATCACTCAAGAAACAATTTAACCAATGAAAAACACGTGGAATATGCAGCCTAGATAATTTAAGTGTCTATCTCTTACATAGAACAAAAACACGAGGCCAAGCAGATTTCTTAAAATAGAAAACACATTGGAGCAGGTAAAACCGAAAGCATCTCTCACTCACAAAGAAAATAGGTTTACTTTCATCACCCAGCAGGGAATCACCAGCAGTGCTTTAGTTTATGCAGGCTTGAAACCTTTTCAGAAAGGATAACTTTTGAAATGACAACTACAATTATTAAATGAACAGAATGATGGTGCGTATTTTAACAGCAATGTAAATATTTATGAATGTGACAAATCTTTCAGTTAAATACAACTGAACTAATATGCAATTTAAATATTTATAATGAACCAGAGTGGAATGTTTTAAAGAGAGGCTTTCTACTTATTCCAATCAAATGTGCAAATATAATCTCTGTACGTAATTTTTAATACAAGAATCATTGTAATAACATCAGTAAATAAACAGTAAGACAAAAAGCACTGATAAATGCCTTTATTTAAGTTTTTTAAATTCAAGTAGTGTTATATAATTTAAAATAAGAAAATGAACTAATGCAGAATACAAGTTGCATGAAAGTAGACAAAGGGGTTAAAATTTGTCGCTATAAATACAGAGTAATACAAGACGAAGACTGATATGATGAGGATAGAAATAAGGTACATTTAGCTACATAACTCTTTACACCCTTATTTTTATAATTTAAGGTGAAATTCCAAATAATTTTAAGACTGAGTAGTGCACACTGCCAACCGCCTTGTGATGCATTTTACATTGGCAAAACAGAAAAAAACTTACTAGGAGGAGGATATATGAACAATTGTATAGAATTTCTAAGGATGATGAGAATAATGCTTTATATAAATATTATACTGTGTGTAAAAGCTTTAAGAAGTTTTTATTCTTTTGTGGCAGACAAAGTATCTGAAAATTTTAGGAATGGTTGGTGGAAGAACTATCGTATACATCATGAGATTCTCTGGATGATTGGGCTGAACTCAACATGTTACCCAGGCTTAAATGATAGTACACCTTGGTTTCTGTTTTAAAAATGAGGGGAGCCAAACTGTAGCAACTATGCAATGCTTTCATGTTTATTTTTATACGCAAGTAATAAAATTGTTTATGTATATTAGTTTTAGTATTAGGGAATGTTTAGAATGGGTAATTTTCAACATTATAGTAAATGTTGAAATACGTTTTACTCAATTGTTCACCTCTAAGTATGATTGTTTTACATCTCATAACTTGACTTATTATTTAAAATGGTGGCCATTCTGAAGTAGTCCTGTATTTCTGGACAAATGCACTTAATAAACTATTTTTGCACTAAGTATAACTTGCTTGTACATTGTCTCATCTTGCTGAGGACAAACTGGTGGTTTGGATTTTAGTAGTTGCACATAATCATATTATGCAGTAAGCCAAACATCTTGCTGGCCATTCCTGGGAAGTAGTATGTGTAGAGGCACCAGACATGCCTTCATCATCCCAAAGACACCATTACAGCATGTATCTGATCAGAATACATTCACAACCATAAAAGCTTCAAGCATGAAAGCCCAAACAATTGACCACAGAAGATCAAAGCACAAAACGTTGACAGCACTGCAACCAGCAACTTTGCGGGGGGGGGTCCCATGCATCCCCAGACGCCCTGTTAATTATATACATCAACTCTAAAGTCATACAGCAGTGGAGAAGGGGACAAAGTCTCTGCTGTACCATGAACTCATGCAACATGTTATTGGCTTTCTAGTGATGGCAAAAAAGCCAATAGGACATAGCATCAATACAATGTGTTTTACTTGTTATGGTCAGACTCTTCTGCTTTGATTCCAAAACTGAAGAAAAACAAACTGTCAAAAAACAAACCAAAAGGTTCCGAATCAGCAGGTGTAAAACTCCAAAGGTTTATTAGGAAATGTAAAAGTAAAGTTCTTTTCGTCTCCCTTAGTAGGAAGACTTTTTCAGACAAAGGAAAAAATCATCAAACACAATTTAAAACCCAAAAACAGGGGGTGTGTGTTACAAAATTACAAACAGCTGCCTTAATTGAACCCCTGACATACCTTCACATTTAGTGTTGCATTATATTAAAAACATAAATAAATGTCCACTTAGTGTAGACAGGGTGTTAAACATAAAAAGTTTTCAAAAAAGAAACATGAACTTGATAAAAGTAACCAAGAATGTCTTAGTGAAGATTCATGAACCTAATCAAGTGTAAATACTGTTTGTTTTCCTTAAAATACATTTTAGCAAATAACTTTTCATAGGGTAAAACAAACTCATACAGAATCTTGTGATTAAAAAAAATAAAATGAAGTAATGCTTGCAACTAAGTATATACAAATATAATATGCATTCCTTGACAGAAAAGGTAGTAATGAGTATACATCTCTAATGCATAATGAAGAATCAATAATAAATGAATAAATAAACAGTGCAACTCAACTAGGAGTCTGCAATAACTGGAATTTCAAAGGCGTTTCTAATAAAAGAAATGTTATTTCTAATGTTAAATAACCGAATACGTTTATTTCTGTGGTAAAAATCTAACCCAGAAATTGCTTGTCATTTAAACGCCAACAGAATGCAATGACAGTATATGAAAAAGAATTTTTTTTAAATGTTCCTTGAGCAATAGGTAAAGCACCAAGCTGCGATGAGAACACTTTTTTAGCTTTTAGTATGCACAGTTGTAGCAGGCAAAACAAGTCAAAATGCAGCTGTTTCAGAAAAAATATGGCAAGGCATTGCATGGAAGACACGTCTAAATCAAAATAAACAAACCCTACAGCCTGTAGGAGACAGAATACAGGAATAGGGATTTGAGATAGTCTGCAGAAGACATATTACTTGTGCTCTGTATTCTTTTAGTGAGGAACCTCTGTGGGCAATTCCAGCTGTTGGATATGCCTTATGAGGTACATACCAAATGGGGCATTGTACTCAGTGATACATCTAATGAATGCAGAATACAGTTGAACAATTACCTCCATGGACCTAGATGCCATACCTTTGTTTAAAAGTTGGACAACATAGGAGGATTTCCTCAGTACTGTAGGCACAAGATGGTCAAAGGCTAGATAACTGCCTGTGTGCATCACCAATCCCCTGACTTCTCAGTTGACACTTAGGGGTGTGTTGTCAGTATGACAGTAACCATGGGTGAAGGACTTCCCAAAGCAGACTATTATGCATTTCTTGTTATTTAGTTTTAGTCTGTGGCTCTAACAGAAGTGGTCTGTCTTTGTCAGCCCTTCCTGGAGAACATTAGTGTTGGTGGGGTGTCCTAGGACTGCTCATAGTCTGCACCATAAAAATCGACTGCCAATCATTAGCGGACCGGAGTTCCGCTGTGGCGACCCCTAACCGGGAAAAGCTGCAAAAGACAGTCTGCAAAATTGCTCAGTCAGAGGACCTTGATGTTGTCCTTGACTGCAGAGAAGCAGATGCCAAAAAGAAGTGGTCCCAGGACTGATCTCTGAGGATCTCTGCTTGTGACTGGCCTCTTTGTAGAGGTGTACTTCCCAGCTCTAACTTACTGGGTTCCGAGAGCCAGCTGGTTGTCCAACAGGTAAGAGAAGGGTTTAAAGCTAACCTCTCAAGTATGTTAACAATGTTTGAGTAGAGCATTGTGTTAAATGCTCTGAGCAGATCAAAGCAAGCAGTGTGAACCATTTTGCCCTCATCCATTGCTTTGGTGAATTTACAAAGAAGTCCACAAAGATGAGTAGGCATAACCTGCCTTGGTGATGAAACCAAACAGGGTTGGGTCCAGTGTCTGGCAGTTTCCTATGTCACTATTCATCATTTTCATGATAATGCCCATGGCTTTACATATGAGATACGTGAGACTTATGGGTCTGTAGTTTCCAGGGTCTGCAGGTGGCTCACCTTTGTGCAGGTGGATGACTGTTGCTATTCTCCATTCATGAGGCTTGAAGCTTGTTTGGAGGCTACAATTAAACAGCATTTCCAAAGGACCTGATAGGTCACATTTCACTCTATTTAGAAGGCAGCGTGGGATACTGTCTGGGCTCATTGATGGAGTGGTTCTTGGCTTTAGAGACTGAATTGACTACCTGTTCCCTAGTTATGGTGGGAAAGTTATAACTGATGGTATTTCCTAAGGGGAGGCTGAGGTGATGAGAGGTAAATTTAGAGGAATTTGTCTGCCAGTAGTTTTCTTCAGGCTCACTACAGGTGACTCCACCTCTCTGAATGAACTACTGTGTCCACATTATACATGTCTCAACCTACCAGTCCCAGTTTTTCACTGCACCATTTCATTTTTGAACTACTACATGTCTAATAAGTAACTACAAGTAACTACAGTGTTTAAATTATCTATACAGTCGACTGTATATTGCACCACTTTTGTTCACATTTCTCTGGTCAGATGCTTAATTATGCAATAATGGCCATACCAATAGAAGAAAGTCTGTCCACTGATGCACTATTGAGCAGACATACTTTCTATTGGTATATGCTGAGGGACAGAGCAAAATACAAGAAAAATCTGGTACATTCTATAAAGCTAAACAATCACAAACATACCTGATATTCCTTGCATTTCTCTACTGCCCCTCTGAAATTTTTGCACATAAAAAATAGATTAGACATCAGAGACAGATTCTCTTCTCTGTTGCTTCTCTTGCACTGTACTGATGTACTGTGCAAACATGGGGAAGTCAGCCCTATATGCATGCACAGCACATCAGAAAACAAGGAAGAACAGGGAGGAACACAAGAGTGACATTATACAAAGAGCTGTATTCCTTTCTTAAATAATGTCGATAATCCACTCCTGAATGTGGGTATCACAGGATTTACTCACAATTGGCTTTACTTCATCACGCAGGCTTTGCTCTCATGATCATATCATGCCAACTGTGGATAAATTCTGCGATACCCACACCCAGACATGGATTATTGCTGAAATAGGGAACTCGGCTTGTCCTTTTCTTTTTTTACTCTATTTACATATTAGGAAAACAGTCTACAATGTGGTATATGTTTGTTGACCAACTTTGACACACACACATACAAATAAATTATAAAAAAAAATGCTAACTGTTCATGTAGACTTGTTTATCAGCAGGTATGTACCACTTTTCCTCCTCCAGGCACACTTTTTAATGACATGACTGTGTAGTGGGTAGATAGAAAAAAAAAAACAATGCGATGAATCAGGAAACGATTTATTAAGAACTTGTTTACTGTACGCGAACTTCTTGTTCTATAAATATGAGGTGGCCATGAAATACACAAAGAACAAAGTACCACTGGGAAATTAAATGAAAATGTGATCATTTTGACCATGTGTTAAATGGATTAGGTCTGATATACTGTCAGATCACACAATATACTTACTTCCTTTGCCACAGGCAATGTTTCTTTGATGAGCACTTTGCTATTATTAGAAATGGAACCGGAAAAAAACACTACTTCAGTCAGCAGGCAGCAGGATAACATTCAAATGTTTGGTCTGACAGCTTTGTTAAGCCTTTGCAAAGACCATATGGTTATAGGAAAAATTCAGTGATCAAAAGAACTACAAATTACATCCTCAGTTGAGGAGACACTGCATGCATTTCCTTAAATGTTATACAGGCTGTCAGGTAAATTCTAAATTGTTTTATAAGCTATATAATAAGCTAAAGCAATAAAGTACTTCTTGCAAATTTAGAGGAATACAATTTGCTTTGCTTTCCAAACAGAATTAATTCAGCTCATTCCTCTTTGTGGCTGCTTTAACAAACAAAGCTCCTCTTCTAAATATACAATCCTACTTTTTGCGAAGTGAGTGAACCAGAGAGTAAACACATTTTCATTAAACTCTAAGAGAATGATTCATTTACTCCCACTGCAGTAGTTTTCAAAAGTGATAAATTATTTTAATTTATCACAGCCATGCCAAAATTCATGTCTTGATAGACTACTGCTTAATCAATGTTTAATCAATAGAATGCTTTAGAGAAGTAATAGACATGCCCAGTGTCTCAAGTTTTCCAATGCAGTGACAGTTTATTAAATAACTTTAGTGTGTCCATCACAAATGAAGAACATTTTCAGACTTCATAAACCTACAGTTCCTTCTTTATAGACTCTTGTCCTATGTATTTGTTTAAAATTCTTAGTTGTGAAAAGGACCAGCTCTTTGATATTAACATGTTGCATAGCTATCACAAATTTTCCATCTATAATACTTTCTTTGGGAAGAGATAGAGGATTATGATAGCTAACTCATGTTCAAAACATGGATGTCAAGCGATTCACCTACACAGCAGAGCCAAGAGAAGTTTGAGAGGTGAGTGATAGCATGCATTTTAAAAATACAAGGGAGACAGTTATGATGCAAGAGTGCCAATCATAATTCTTTGTAGTGCATGCAACTTTAGCTGTTTTGATGTATTACTAGCTGAAAAATAATGATTATTATTATTATAAGGAGTACAAGCGAGAAGTGGTTTACAGACTTGAAAGCTGTAATGCACTTGGCACTGGTATATAGGCAGTCAATAACTCTGAAAACTGCTGCACATTCTGCCCTCCCAGTAGTAGTGGGAAGTGTATTTGTAGCTGTTAAAGCTGTTAGGTTGCTACCAATGCTGTTCTGTGGAGGTTGCCATTGGTGCCGAGTGAGAGCCTCACTCATAACTTTTTAAGATGCATAACAGAAGTTGTAGTGCATGGGTCACCATGATTACACTACACAATTGGAAAAAAAGATAAACCTGATACATGCAATAGACCCAACCATAACAGTGCTTGCAGAAGTGTCTAGCATTTGTTACACACCCCCTAAATGTTGTCACGATCCAATATCAGAGAAGGGACATTCTTTCACTCTCAAAGGTCCCTGAATACGTTTCCTCATATATTGACAAAAGTTTACAGACGTTAGTCTGTAAGTAACTTATTTAAATTAGGGCAGCATTTAAAAATTATCCCTGACTTTTCCTTGCAATTATGTTTACTTGCTGTCTGTATGATGGCAGGGGCAGCCCGTGCTATTGCACTGCTGGACTGCAGCCCCCTCAGCTGTAAAATAAAGAAAAGAAAATAAAAGAAAAAGAAAAGATAAAAAAAATTTAAAAAATCGCGGACTTTCGTGCATGCGCACTAGCCCGGACTGCTGCTAAGACAGTCTGGAGCATGCGCAGACTGTCTCAGCAGCAGTCCGGACTGGGAAACATGTCTGAACGCAGCAGTCCGGACTGGGAAACATGTCTGAACAGAGCTCCCAGAAGTCTATGCAGTTTTAACTGCATAGACTGTCGCTGGCAACAGGTCGGACCCAGACTGCAATGTCGGCAGGCAGGCTGGAGATCTCACTGGGATGTAATGGTAAGGAATCTTGTCGGGGACCTCGCAGGGATGTACTCGAACGCACCAGCTATGGGATGTATGTAATGGCCCCAGCTATATGGATCGCAGACAGGGGAAGGGATCTAAATCGCACTATGGAAGGTAAGAGGAAGTGTGTGTGTGTGTGTGTGTGTGTGTGTGTGTGTGTGTGTGTGTGTGTGTGTGTGTGTGAATGCCCCAGTTGTTAGGTGGTAAGAACAAACTAATAGTGGTGTGGTAGGGAATACCTCAGGCTTGAGCCCTGTACCTCACATGCAAGTGTTAAGGACCTGAATTCTCTACCCACCACCATTTGTAAAAAAATTGGAGATTTTTGCCTCATATTTGATCTGATCTGTTCCTCATAATATCTGTGGTTTCTAAATGTTGCAATGCTTGATATTTGATGGTGCAGTGGTAGCATTGTTGCCTCACAGCTATAGGTTTTCTGGTTTGATTCTTGGCTGGGATGCCTTCTATGTGGGTTTGCTTTTGTGTCCTCCCATGTTACAAAGACATGTCTGCATTATTTCTTCCTGGGCCTCTGCTGAAAATTGTTTTTTTGTTTCAAGTCAGACTGTCCTGATTAACAAATGTTAAATAAAATTGACAGGCATTTGAATTTCAGACTTCAGGTTTCTGAATGTTTAATTCCTTACATATTTGATGGTGCAGTGGTAGCATTGTTGCCTTACAGCTATAGGTTTTCTGGTTTGATTCTTGGCTGGGATGCCTTCTGTGTGGAGTCTGCATCTCATCCTTGTGTTTCTGTGGATTTGCACTGGTGTCCTGCCATTTTACAAAGACGTGTCTGCAGTATTTCTCCCTGGGCCTCTGCTGAAAATTGCTTTTGTTCCGTCAGAAGTAAAATTGACAGGCATTTGAATTTCAGACTTCATATTCTTCAGAAAATACATAGTAACACAACCTTTTATTCTAGCAATTTTCTAAGTTTATAAGATGAATATTTGAAATTTGTCCTTATTTTTGGGACTGTATTACTCCATTATTGGCTTTGTCCAGGTTTTTTGTGCTAAGGTTGACAGCTATGGCAAGAACTGAATTCACTGACTATGTTTGAGGGCTGTATTCCCTCATTACTGGGTTTGTCCAGGTGTTTTGTGCTAAGAGGTTGACAGCTATGGTGAGAACTGAATTCATTAAATGATAGCCATTTAAGTTTCAGTCTTCCGCTCTTTCACAAAGCAGCTGATTTGGCGTAGTGGTATGTTGCTCTGACTGTTTTGCACAAGGACCTCTGCAGTAAAATGTATGGTGGTAACAGCATTTTTCTTTCACAAAGCAGGTGATATGGCATAGTGGTATGTTGCTCTGACTGTTTTGCACAGGGACATTTGTAGTAAAATGTATGGTGGTAACACAGCATTTTTCTTTCACAAAGCAGCTGATTTTGCATAGTGGTATGTTGCTCTGACTCTTTTACACAGGGACCTTGGCAGTAAAATTTATGGTGGTAACACAGCATTTTATTCTAGCAGCTTTCCAAGATTATACAAGGAATGTTTAATGTGTCCCCGGTTTTTGGGCTTTTAACCCCCCCCCCCCCCCAAGAAATTTGGCTTTTTCCAGATTTCTTGTGTTGCGAAGTTGAGATGCAGAAGGTTGTTGGTTCTACTCCCACAAGGGGTGAATGCTGCCGTACTGAAAAAGTTAAGATACTAACTATGAGCCTGTTATCGGTTTGCTATCCATTTCCTATTGCAATATTACTAGCTTATCATTTTTAATGGAATTTAGGCAATTTATTCTTCAGGGGCATCAGACACTATTTTTCGATGAAACCATGAAATATAAAGGTGTTTGCTAGCAGCAACCTCTTCATTAGTTACAGATTTATTTAATGTGGAATTATTTAGATGACTTTTTTACTTCTTCAGAGATTGTGCATATTTACATATAATGGTGGACTGTAGAATTGTGCATATTTACTGATAATGGTGGACTGTAGAATTGTGCATATTTACTGATAATGGTGGACTGTAGAAGTTTGAGAAGACTTTTATGATGGAAATGTTCTGAACTGGGCAGTTTTGTCATTATGGGTGCATGCATTTTGTTTGATTGTTTACTGGAAAGATGTTCTGAATTGGGCAGTTCTGCCACTGGTAAAATGTATTTTTCTTTGAATGTGGGTTTCAATGCTGTTTCAATGAATGTGAGCTTCAAGGGCAGAGAATTTTTAATGCTAAGTTTGTTTAGCAGATGTCTTAGTGTTTGTGCTGTAAAATGCAAAATAAAACTTTCAAATGAAGTCCAAATCATCATAGAAGTAAATCAGCATGCACATTAGTGTTTATGGTAAATGGAGTGAAACAGCCAAGTAATGGATCATTGGAATGGCTGCAGGGGAAGGCTCCATTCGACCATGATTTTGTGAGGTGGAAGGGCGGCAAACTTAATGACAGCCCCAGCCGAACTATACCTCCCAACTGCCCAGATTTTCAAAGAATGAATAGATTTTTGCTTCTTAATTTTGATTTGTTCCTCATAAAATGTGTGGTTTTCTGGAAAATCAGTCACTAAATAACGACACTGAGTTTCAGACTTCATAACCCTCAGAAAAATGCATGCTAAAGTAAGACCTGTTCTATCAACTATCTCAGTTTATACAAGAGCAATTTTTAGTACTGTTTATATGTTCCCCCAATATATTTGGCCTTGTCCAGATTTATTGCATTAACAGGTTGAGAGGTACATGCAAATAAATTGCTTTATAGAATTAGGCATAGCCAAACCTCTCAACTGTCCCTGATTTTGGCTCAAAATGTTGCTCTTCCCCCTAATAATCCCTCCGCAAAATAGCAATTTTGGAAGAAAACATGGAGGGTTTACAATTAAGAAATAACTGTAATAATCAGAGTTATAGATTACTTTTATTTCAGAAATGCATGTAGATTCTTTTATTTTGTCAGCTGCTCAAGTTAGCAGTACTAATATTAAAGTGTCCCTTCTCTGACAGGTTCCCAGCTGTATTGTGTGGCTATTTTATATTTTTACATAACATTTTTGGTCCATTTTTCATAAAATTGTGGGGTTTTTTGGCAAAATTGTGTTTTTGTTTGGCAAATTAGTGACAAATCATTAAAGACTGAAGTTAGAAAATAATGACAGACATTTGAGTTTCAGATTTCGTACCCTTCAGAAAATTCATACTAATGCAAGACCTATTCTATTATCTTTCTAAGTTTATAAGAGCAATATTTAAAAATTGTCCTTATTTTTGGGCCTTTGTCCCACTTCTTTGTATGGCTTTGTCCAGATGTCTTGCTCTGAGGTTGAGAGGTATGACAAATGTGTCGGGGCCATCACAGTCAGCCAGAGACATTTCAAATTGTGACATACTTCTTGCACCCCACTCCCCCATGTAGTGACTCGATGTGTCAAAGCAAGGCAAGGAGTAGTTATGCAGTGTAAATGTGCAGAGTATCCCCCCCATCCAAGGTAGACACAAGTACTAGAGTGGTTTTTCATCTGTCCTTGATTTTTGCAGAATGGTCTGGTTTCTGTCATATTTTTTGTACTGTTAATTTATGCTTATTACTCAAAGTGCCTGTTGCTCTGTGTTTAAGTAGCAATACTTTAATGACCATCAGGTAAGCTTGACTGAGATCGTAAGATGCATACTGTTAAAGAATTGCCAACATTGAAAGGCTTTCTGTTGTTGCCTTGTAGAGAATACTTAACTAGATAATGCATAAGCCTTGGGTATTGAAATGCATATGACAGTATTTGTAATAAAGGACAGATTACATTATTTTAAGAAGCTCATTACACTTGGAGACTTCCAGTCATCTCTGCAGGCTTTACCCGTAAACTAAACAGAATGCCAATCGTGTGGTCCATAACATGTACAGTAATCCTTTTAAGGAATGTATCTTGAGCTTATTTCTTGTTTGCTTTTCATTTTTTACTTTGATCATGTTTTCCCCATGAAACAAGTAGATAGTTGTCAGGCAGCAGGTCTTTTTTAGATAAGAAACATTTTTTACAAGTGGGGGCATCAGACATTTCTACTTTCAGCATGTTACTTGGTACTTTAATAAAGCTGAATATAAATTCTAATTAGAACTGCAATGCAAGAAGTGGTTTGAGTTGAGTGCTACTTGATTTTGACTGGCATTCCATTAATGTATTTAAAAACTAATTTATTTTTTCATGCCTCACAACCTTTTTGTTTCCATCTAGATATTAAGTAAGCTGTCATGCAGCCAATGCATTGAAATATTTTTATTCTTCTACACTTCATTTTGTCTTGATTGGACTTTCATAATGATGGTTTGGCACCCAGGGCAGTGTATTTAGTTAGTTGTTGTGGTTTTGAGCATAGCTCCTCCCCTTTCTAGTCGGCCACACCCCCTCCCGTTGACCCCACCCATTCAGCTGTCTCCTGCAGCCCCTCTTTGATATGAAGTCACCAGCCGCCACTGTATGATAGAACTTGCTAAGTGATCTACTGTCTTTCAAAACCAATAAAACAATTCAGCATTTTCCCCCTGTAACTAGCAGTACATAGAGTAGATAAAAAGTACAGTTTTGTACCTACCATAAATGTAGATGTTCGAGGATCCACATTGCTGCAGTCCTAACTATTGGGTAGTCCGCTGTCCAGTCGGCCCGAATACCAAAGTATATGGCTGACGTCGGTCACGGCGCATTAGACTGACGTCAGTACGCCAGGGTACTAATGCGCATGACCGACGTCATATCCTCAGTCTTTTCTTGCCCCAGATGTCAGAAGACCCTAAAAAGACAAGGCCAAAACCAAAACACACCAAACATACCTGCACCAAAAATATATACAATATATACAAAGGTACCAGAATATAATCTCACCTACACAACCACCCCTAAACACAGAGGGGAAGGAGGGAGGGTAAATTGGACTGCAGCAATGTGGATCCTCGAACATCTAAATTTATGGTAGGTACAAAACTGTACTATGTTCTTCATTCCACATTGCTGCAGTCCTAACTATTGGGTAGAATCCCAAAGCAGAGGTAAGGGAGGCTGGCAAATCATACGGAAGCAGGAGCTGATAACATGCCTTGCAAAATAGCTGTGGCAAAACCAGCCCTAGACTTAGAGTAGAGAGGAAGGTGGTAATGCTTAGAGAAAGTATGCACTGAACTCCAAGTAGCTACCTCCAAAATATCCTTAGTTGCCACCCCCCTTAGAAATGCTGTTGAAGTGGCAGTAGCCCTAGTGGAATGAGGCCTAATCCCAGCTGGAATCTCCTTGCCATGATGGGAATAACAAAATGCAATGCAGAACCCAATCCACCTAGAAATAGTTTGTTTTGACACAGGCTTGCCCTGCGAACTCAAAGCAAAAGAAACAAACAACTGCTGAGACTGCCTAAAATCCTTAGTCCTGCTTAAATAATAACGCAATTGCCTGTGTACATCTAAAGTGTGCAAAATCTTTTCCGCTTTATTTTGGGGATCTGCATAGAAAGTAGGCAAATGAATAGTTTGGTTTAAAGCCACACTAGAAACCACCTTAGGCATAAAGGAAGGATTAGTACGTAATGATACCCTATCCTTATGAAAATCAAAAAAGGCTCAACCGCCATAAGGGCCTGTAACTCAGAAACCCTTCTTGCAGAAGTAATGGCCAACAAAAAGCAGTCTTCCATGACAAGTATTTCAGTTCAGCAGTAGCTGAGGCTCAAAAGGTTGTAGAGTAAGTTTCTCCAACACAAAATTGAGATCCCAAGCAGGAGTAGGAGCTCTACGGGGGTCTTATATTCTTTGCCCTCTAAGAAATTGCTTGAACAAAGGATGTGAAAACAATGGTGGGTCACAATCATAGTGAGCTGAAATTGCTGCAGCATGAATCTTAATGGAAGAGAAAGACAAACCTTTGTCCAATAACTCAGTAAGATATTGAAGAGCCACACTCAAATTAGGCTGTCAAATCTCCAAATTCTTTGCTGCAGTCCAAAATAAAAATCTCTTCCATTTTTCTGCGTACACTTTCCTTGTACTAGGTCTTCTGGCTTCCATAATCACATTTAAAACTTGTTGAGGAAGTTGAGACCTGCTGTCTTTCAAAACAGAATATGCCAGGCTGTTAGATGAAGAGAGTGAAGCTTGACATTGAGCAGACGACCGTCCTTCTGAGACAACAGATGTGGAATCAAGGGTAAAGGCCATGGAGGCTTCCTTACCAGACTCCTCAGTAATGGGTACCAGTGCTGCCGAGGCCAATCTGGAGCTATTAAAATCATCCTTGGCTTGTCTTGTCTGACCTTTAGAAGCACCTTTGGGAGAAGAGGAAGAGGTGGAAAAGCATACACATGAAGATTTTTCCAACTGAAAGAAAGAGCATCCACTTTCCAAGCTGTGTGATGAAATCCCTTCGTGCAAAACTTTGGCAGCTGGTGGTTTAGTGGAGAAGCGAACAGATCTATGTCTGGAGTTCCCCATGACACTGTCAATTTTTGAAATACATGAAGATCCAGTTTCCACTCGTGGGGATCCATGATTTGCCTGCTTAACACATCTGCTAAGGAGTTCTGTGCTCCCGGCAGAAACCTTGCCTGAAGAGTTAGTTGCAAGCTGAGCGCAGTCTCCCATAAAATCATTGCTTGCCTGCACAATGGGTAAGAATGTGTTCCCCCTTGTTTGTTGATGTACCACATGACAGTTGTGTTGTCTGTTAGAATCAACACCTGCCCTGGAAGAAGTAACTCCTTGAAAGCCATTAATGCAAACTGGACTGCTAACATCTCTTTCATGTTGATATGTAGATGCTGTAGTCTGGCAGGCCACTTGTCTTGTATCCATTTTCCATCTAGATGAGCTCCCCAAGCAATGTCTGAGGCATCTGTCGTTAGAATCTGACTCGCCTCTGGCCGGGTCACAGAAAGTCCCTTGTTTAGGTGACATTCCTGGGCCCACCACAAAAATTCCTTTTGAATGCAAGGTATTTTTGAATGACAGTGTCCAAATCCTGGCAGTGCTGTGTCCATAGATTTTTGAGATACCATTGTAGCTTCCTCATATGCAGTTTGGCATTGGGAAGCACCAGAATACAAGATGCCATGAACCCTAAGGCTTGAAGGACTGTCCTTGCAGTCAGCCCGGACTGAAGAGATAGTTGATGGAAGTAACTGGATAGATTCTTTTGTTTGTCCGGGGTTAAAAAGGCTATCTGGGCTGCTGTATTCAGTCTCACACCCAGAAAGCACATGTCTTGAGAGGGTACTAGACTGGACTTTATTTCGTTCACAGAATACCCTAGGCATCTTAGCACTGCTATAACATATTCCAAATGCTGTAGAAGGTCTT
Organism: Protopterus annectens; assembly: GCF_019279795.1. Classification (NCBI taxonomy): domain Eukaryota; kingdom Metazoa; phylum Chordata; order Ceratodontiformes; family Protopteridae; genus Protopterus; species Protopterus annectens. Next base: position 484,572,354 of record NC_056743.1, on the reverse strand, counting down.
CCTTTTCTTGAGCCAGAATCAGGCAGTCGTCCAAGTAAGGATAGATTTGAATTCCTTTTAGCCTGAAGTAAGCTATCACTGGAGCCAGAACCTTTGTGAATACTCTGGGCAGTGGATAAGCCAAAGGGCAATGCAGAGAACTGATCATGAGAATTTCCAGCTCGAAAACGCAGATACTTCCTGCAACTTAGCCTTATAGGCACATGAAGGTAAGCTTCCTTGAGATCTAAAGTTACCATCCAGTGATCCTTGCCCAGCAGAGGTAAAAGCTGTTGTAACGTCAACATTTTGAACTTGGGAATGTCCAGATAAGTGTTGAGGATAGATAAATCCAGAATTGGTCTCCACGTGTTCCCCTTCTTCGGTACTAGGAACAGGCGAGAATAAAATCCGAGGCCCCTTTCTGGCACAGGAACTGACTGAATGGCTCCTATTTGGAGCAGCAGAGAAATTTGCTTGTGAGCCTCTGTTCTTTGTAGAGGAGGAATGTCTGGCATGCCTTTGAAAGGAGGCAAGGTATGGAAATAAAACCTGTAACCGTGGTGAATGATATCCAGAACCCATCTGTCTTGGGTAATTAAATCCCAATTTTCTTTGAAAAGAGACAGCCTTCCTCCCAGAGGTGCTGCCAGGTGAGAATGTACTGGCAGCTGAAAAGGCAGGTCATTGGGTCTGCTTACGAAAGGACTGACCCCTGCCTTCACCAGAAGTCTGAGCAGGTGAACTCCCTGTCCTAGGCCTAAAAGAACCTTGAGCTCTGCCCCTACCACGTCTAGACCTACCCCTAGACTGGGAATCATAAGCAGGATAAGTCCACCCCTTAGTAGGCCAATTTCTACTAAACTTCGGAGGCTGCACCTGCAAAAAATCTTTAACAGTTTGCATAGACTTAGCCTTGTCCTCCATTTTCTTTAAAACTGCTTCAACAGGCGAACTAAACAACACATCAGACTGTAAAGGAGCATCCAAAATCCTTGTCTTAACATGCTCAGCTAAGTTCTGATCTCTCAACCAGGCGTGCCTACGAAGAACAGAACCAGTGGCAGCCACCCTCGAGGAGGCCTGCACAGCATCAAAACCACACTGCAAGGAATGTTTACCCACTTGTTCAGACACATGAACTAAATCCTGCAACTCTTTACACTCAATACCTTCCCAAACACTAACCTGGCACAGTCTAACCTTCTCTTAATAGTGCGTTTGTTAAATCTTGCACAAGAGCGGCATCCAACAACGTCGTGCTCAGGCCCTAAACAAGGTATACACAAAGTATGGTAATCCCTATGAGGTATCTGTTTCCCACAAGAAATACAGTTATTCACTTTTTCTGACATCCGGTTAAATACTGAGGCAAGAAAAAACCAAAATATTCCCCAACGGGGTACTTAGCCAACTTTGATTCGGTCTGAAACTCTGACTTCAGAAAATTTCAGAACGCCAACATGCACTCGCAAAATTGCTTCTGCATCGGACCATGCGGCAAAAAAGACTGAGGATATGACGTTGGTCATGCGCATTAGTACCCTGACGTACTGACGTCAGTCTAATGCGCCGTGACCGACGTCAGCCATATACTTTGGTATTCAGGCCGACTGGACAGCGGACTACCCAATAGTTAGGACTGCAGCAATGTGGAATGAAGAACATCTCTTCTCTCTCAAGGTGAATTTCTTGGCATCCATACCTAGAACAAGTTGTTATGCTAAAGTTTTGCAGCAGACAGCTGCACAATCTCCTTATCTTTTTGTTAATTTTGATGCATCAGCAAGCAATAATGCTCACAGGCTAGGTATAACAAGCAAAAAAAAACTGACAGCCCCACGGTGTTTTGAGGCATCAGACTTACACAACCATGGAAGGCTTGTTATTTTTTTGTATCTTCCACACTGGAGGACATTATTGTGCTTAGAAAATAATGTTTCAAAGTTTATGTAATTGTTGGAGGACATACTTTACATGAAAAATATAAGTTCTGCCTATATTTAATGTTCACACACAGTTATGCATGTATATGGTGATACATATACATGCAGAAACAGAAAGCGAGTCCATGATATATACACAAAAATAAACAAACTCACACACGCATACATACACAAAAAAGCAGACAGATGGACTTGTACACATATACACAGGCAGTCACACTCAAACATGCCCAGCAATTATAACTTGACTGCGTATACCTAAGACATCTCATTGTGATCAAATAAATTGAAAACACACACACAGTGCAAAGAACTGCAACCTCTCCCCATACCTCTCAACTGTCTTTGATCTTGCCTCATATTTTTGTTCTGTCCCTAAAACAATTGATTTTCTGGTAAATTATTGGGGGTTATAGTCAATGAATAAAGAATAAGCAAGATGGGGCTAGAATTTACTGGAGAAAACTGGCAAAGGAACCAGGGTATTGGGAACAAATAATTAGAGAGGGGTGGGTAATGGTAAAGGAAAAGAAATAATTAATTTGGACTACAGGATAGAAATTGCCTTCTGTATAAGGGACTGATATCAGAATATATGCAAATATAAAGAAATAGGGGATCCTGAGTAAAAGACCACCATTAGAGTTTTTAGTAGAATCTAAAACAAAAGCTGCAGTAAAAAAAAGGAATAGCTAGTAGGATATATAAAATTTTGCATTATAACTATAGCAATCAATCAGAGTAAAAGGATTGGGAAGAGGAGAGGGACTGGACAAGCAACTCACAAAGACACAATGGAAGGATATATGTATGGATCCCAAATATGCAACAAAGTCTAGAAGATTTAGGATCTTTGTTTGGAAGTGTTCACATATTTTTATACCCCAAGCAGACTCCACAGACTTTTTCCTCAGGTGGTTTGCAAATGTTGGAGGTGTGATAGGGAAGAAAGAGGTAACTCGGGATATATTTTTTTGGGAGTGTAATGAGTTAGCAGACCTTAAAAAATTCCCTGCAGACTAATCTGTCAGAAATACATGGTGAGCAAACTGGTGTAACTAAGGAAATGTTTTTTTGAGTTGTGATACAGAAATGGAATTGCCTAGACATAGTAAGACCTTACTGAGTTTAATTCTGATGGCTGTCAACAAAACAATAACTAAAAAATGGAAATCAAAGTCTAAACTAATTGTATTAGAAGTAGTGAATATAGAAAAAGAGATAAAAGAACCGTAAGTGGGGTATTCAGAAAAGGGTAGGAGCAAATTACAAAGAAAAAAATGGGAATTGTGGGAACAACACATGCAGAATAATGTTTTGGAGGCAAAATGAGGATCAAGGGAAGTCAGGATTTGAATGAGGTAAGTAATGCTTCATAATGTATAATGTTTGCAACTGAAAAAATGTCATATGGTTTTTTATTTATATAAACGTATGATTGCCTATGTCATAAGTGAAAATTCAATAAAGATGCTTCTTGTTTAAGAAAAAAAAAATGTTAAATATTTTGTATTCTTCAGAGAATGAGAGTGCTGAGGCAAAACATCTTACTCTATTAACTAATGTGAATTAGAGAGCGGAATATTCAAAAAAATGTCTCTGATCTAGGGTTCCCCCTATTTTTTTTGGCTTTGTCCAGAATTCTTGAGCGAGGAAGTTGAATGGTATGTGCTTTCTGTCTGTCTCTCTCTCTCTTACAAGCACGCACACACACAAACACACACACTGTATTATAATTTTTGCTTCATTTTTTTCCATGCTCACTAAATGGAAAGTAAGAGAAAAGTAAAATGGCTGGTCCTTGTAACTCCTGCTGCAGTTACTATCTGTTAACTGAGTTTTACTTTAATTTTTTATTAGACAGACACTCACTCAACAGCCATATATAGCAACAGAAAGCAAGATGGTGCAACTTGTTTTTCTTTTGTCTATTCTTCACAGCACTTTGTTACATTGCTCTGAAGCAGTGGACTTGCTTTTTTTATTGATTTTTCCTTGTATACAAATACCCTGTTGAAAAACAGTAATTCTCCAAAAGGGTATTATTTAAATATTCATACAATATGTTCTAGACTTTAATCTAGCCCTATCTTTGCAAGGACAGCATTAAAGTTAACAAAAGTATACTACATTTCATAGTTAGGTACTAGGCTATCTGCCCAAGGGCATTTATAAGCCTAGCCAGTGTGTGTTAGCTTTCGCCGCCCCATTGATTAATTAACTCAGCCTCTGTCAAGAAGAGCCAATGAAGTGATCCCAGGGGTGTATTTTCTGTTACCCATCCACTCGTCAAGGTATCTCTAAGAGTGTTAGTGGGGGGCACTGCCTAATGTAATTAGGAATTTTGTTCCAAGCATGGGGAGTCTCTGTGACAGGACTCTATCCCTCCAGCATGTTCTATTTATTGTTGTGGTGAGGTTTAGCTCACTAGAGCGAGTGGCTCGCAGTGACTTGGATTTCTTTAGGTGGAGCATGTCCACCAATTCTGAGTTGGACATGGCTTTGTAAGTCAGGCAGAGATCACCTCTGAGTAAGCGATATGCCACTGAGTACAGCTGGAGTTTTTCCAGTCAGGCTGCATAGGAAATATGTTTGAGACCAGTAATCCTCTTGGTGAGGTACTTTTATGGTCTTTCCAGCTGTTGGAAGTGTCTTGTGAGGTACATCCCAAACAGGGCATTGTACTCTATGATGGGTCTGATGAGTGACAAGTAGAGGGGCACTATAACCTCAATTTCTAGATGCAAACCCTTTAGTAATTAGATGGGCTACATAGAAGGATTTCCTAACTACTTTGGCAATATGATTGTCAAAGGAGAGATTACTATCTACCTAGGTCCCCAGATCTCTTATTACCTCTTCTGTATTAAGGGGGCTGCCACCTATGTGGTAATTCATGGATGTTTTGTTTTTCCCAAATGGGATGAATATGCATTTTTTGGCATTTAGCTTCAGACCATGACTTTGACATCAGGTGTCTGTGTCAGCTGGAGAGTCAATTATGGCTCCCAGTTTGCAGTCATCAGCGAACTTGGTTAGCCATAGTCCTCCTGTTTGCCTGTACTTCTGAGAAGTATATGCCGAACAATAGGGGTCCCAGGACAGAGCCTGGTCAGACACCACTTGTGACTGGTTTAAATTCAGACCTGGAGCCCGCTATTCTTACTGTGCGAGTTCTGTCTGTAAGCAAGTTGGCAACTCATCTCGTGACATATGGGTTTATGTTCAGGCTGGTGAGTTTTTCTATAATTCCCGAGTGGGGAATGGTGGCAAAAGCCTTGGTGAGGTCAAGGTAGGCTGTGTGAACTACCTTCCCCTCATCTATGGCCTTGGTGATTGTCTCGAAGAAGTCAACCAGTTTTTAGTAGGCATGATCTGCCCTTAACAAAGCCAAACTGGGCCAGGTCAAGTGTTTGGAGGTTCCCAATGTCTTTGTTAATGAGTTCCATGATGGTGCACTCCATAGCCTTGCAGACCAGGCTAGTCAGGCTTATGGGGTGATAGTTACCAGGGTCAGTTGTGGCCCCTCCTTTGTGGAGTGGAACAACCGTTGCTGAGTGCCATTCTATGGGAACGTAGCCTGTGGAGAGGCTGAGGCTGAACAGTGTGCTTAGGTGGGGGGTTAGTTTGTTTTGTAGCTTGTGCAAGTCGCAGCCTGGGACACCATCTGGCCTCATTGACGCTGTGCTTTTGGCTTATGAAAGGGCTGTTTTCACCTGTGCATCTGTGATTTCTGCGACACTACACTTTTCCTGGTATTGTTGTGGGCCCTTTTGGGGGTGAAGTTTGCACTGAATCTATCTGCCAGAATGTTGGCAATATCAGTGGGATCAGTATATTTTCTGCCATTTTGCACTAGCTCAGAGCATATCTGCGAGTTGCCACTTAAATACTTGACATAGCTAAAGAAGGTTTTGTGGTTATCTTTCGAATCCTTGGCTATTTTTCTTTTGAAGTTAGCCTTGGAGGATTTTATGAGGAACCTTAGTTTCTTACTGATACTGATCAGGGATGTCTTTCCTTCTTGGGATTTGCTTTTTTTCTGAACTAGTTTCCTCCTCCTATTGTATAGCCTGTTTATGGCAGGGGTCCACCAGACTGATTTCCTTCTCTTTCCGTCTCATGTTTTAAGAGAGAATAACTTACTTTATTTTAATCAGTTAACTTCGAAGTTCAAAACATTTTTATAATTTCAGGACATTTGGATCTACTGAGAACACATGGAACATCTTCCATATGAGGTGTTTGGGGAGTACAGCCATCTGAAGTGATTTCAGAGGTGGATCCCCCTCCTTATTAAAATCTCTGCTGAAGGACAGCCATAAGGCACAGGCAAACAACACAAGCACTGATGTCACTCATTCTGAGCACAACTGATGCCTACAAACTAAATAAAAATTGGAAGCCAACTTGCAAAGTCTTGTAAAGTCATTTTGGTTGTAGCTTTTCTGCACTGGCTACATTAGCTGGGTCTCAGATTATATCAATATAGGAACAGAGAATGCATACACAGCAAACTCAGCAAAACTTTGCTTTTGGTTTGGAAAATGTTCTAACAAAGGTTCTGTCTCCTAAAACAAATTATGAAAAGCTGCTTATATCTCACCTTTGACTTCTACATTGAAACAGTGTACTCAGTACAAAAACTACTGACTAAACAACCTGCTGCACTGGGGCAGATCAAGCCCCTCCTTGATACCTGGGCTGGATAAAATAACCTGCTGCATGGGGGTAAATGAAGGTTCTCTCAGGTTATCAAGCTGAATAAAACAACCTACTCTACCAGGGCAGATCAAGCTCCTTCATGATACCTTATGAGGATGGCAGTATTAACTGTGCTCCTCACCTTACAGCTGCAAAAAAATATTTTATAAATGAGATTAAACTCCAGCATTCAAAATCTACAGTCTGTCCTAGCACGTGTGTCACAGTACTAGTAAAGTAACATCTGCTAAATCGCACTATTTACTAGCTTTGCCTAAATACATGAGCATGGAGTTTACACCCAATTTTCAATGGAAGTGGAAAAATATGGCGTACTTACACATACCAAGCATTGTTCAGTGTAATCCTGACAAATCAATATTGGAGTACTAACCAGGGGCATTTTTACATTTCTGAAGAACATATGATGTGGTCAGACAATCTACTACAGAAAATCTGAGCAACTACCCTGATTATACAAATATATATAAAGTTAAATGAGTTCTGAATATTCTAGACAACCAAGAATTATAAGCATATAGTATCTATTATACAGCATAGAGATTCTGAAGTCGTCCAAATGTTTTGTGAGGACAAAAGTGCTAAACCTGTATTCATGTTTTATTTTATTTTGTTTGGTGGTGTTAATAATAGAGTTCTATTCTAATGGATTTTGGATCATTTGTTTGTGGATTTAAAACATTCTGTTTGCATAGGAATGTAACAATAGCTGGAGTCTTTTTGTGGCTACTATATTGGACTTGATTGAAGATTCCCGTCTTGGATTACAGTGAGTCTATTCAAAAGACAATTTCTGTTTCATATGCACTGTTAAAGTAATTGATTCGCTGCTCAAATACCGTGAACTGTTTTAGTTATTATACAGCATACACATTACCATGTCCTTATAAGTTTGTCCATGATTTATAATAGTAAGAGCAGTTGTCTACGGTTATGCTACCATGTAATTTTGTACAAATGCACGAAAGTAAAGTTCTTGTCTTGCTGGTGGCTGCTGGGGACATAGCTAAAAAGGATTTTTTGACAATACTACTCCTCCCAGTTAAAAAAAATAAACAAATAAATGTTTTCAATTATGTGGCAGAATGGATCATAAGAATCAAATACTATTTCATACAAAACCTGTCATAATGAAGAGAGAAGAAACACTATCTGCTGTCCAGGTCAACATTTCAGATGTCTGAGGGACTAGGGCTGGGGTGGGGGGATGAGATTGAGCAGGTGTCAGCTTGCTCATCTTTGTGGGGGGTGCTGCAGAATTGGTGATAGCTAGCACTGGCTGGGTATATTACTCACCCCAAAGGCCACTCAAGATCAAGATGCTTCACACAGGGACTCTTCTGATGAGATGGAGAAATGGAGATTTTGTGGGAGTAAGCACACCTCGGTTCCCAAAACGGACAATTCTGGTGAGACTTCAGGCAACCTAAGAATAAGCGGCTCCAAAAATGAGCTAGCTGGCCCATCCTACCTCACCCATCTCACTGCTGCAACAATGAATGGGGTTTGTGTGGCTTCCCAGGCAAGAACAAATGGGTCCAGAGGACACCCACTTCCTACCTCAATGGACAGAATAAGCTGATTGGGTCCATAGTGGAGCCATTGGGCAGGGTCCTTTGGAGGTGAGGAGGAATCAAAAATAAAGATACAAGAATACCACAGGGTATGATTTTTGGGTTTTTTCCTTTTGTGAACTTGTAAATGAGCTTTGGGAATGAGGAGGAACTACTACCTTCACTGTTTTAACACAGCTCCACAGAGTCAGGTGATCAGTCACTGCGCTGCTGTATTCATCTGTGCAATGCAAGCAATCTGTTGCATTCTGCTAACCATAAGTACAATTTTATACTGTATATTGCACTTTTAAACTGTATTTTTGCTATATTGATGATGTTTTAAAGCTGTTCATGCTGATTTGATACACTTTTTGTCTGCTGTAGCATAGGCTAGAATCAGACCTGCTGAATCTGGCTCTGTTTTTTAAATTGAGCACTAAACCAGGCCATCTTTTTGTTGCACCCTTCTGGCAGGAGAGTAAAGTTAAGTCTCATCTGATTGAAGGTTGCTGGCACAGGCCTCAGCTTTGAGCTTTTTTATAAGTTAAATTGGTTAACTCAGTTTGCTTACTGTTGCTACATAAGCCATGGGTTTGTGCTTGTTTTGACAGCTCCACAGAGTTAAGCCAGCAGCCACTGCTCTGTATTCATCTGTTTACACACAGTGCATCTCCGTGCACCATTGTGCACTACCACCCAGTGGGGGTAACCACTGATGGTTATAGATGCAAAAACTTAAGTAGATAAATTGTTCCTTAGTAGCTGCCTGTGATATGACTGAAGTCCTTAAATTGCACTTAGTTGCTCAGAGAAGACCTCAGCTGCACTTTTGCCCCTTAAACAGTCCCAAAACCATCAAATCTACAGTAGTCTCATACCATTTAGAGAATTCCCACTAGTAGAGACCCTTTATAGAGCACCTCATTAGTATAGATCCTGCTTAGACCACCCAGCTATACCACACCCCTACATTTTCTCTTCCCACTGTGAAAACAGGATTTAACTTAGCATTATGTATTGTCCGTTTCCCTCAGTTTCTCCTACCAGCCAGATTGACATGGGTATCCTGAGGCAGTGTTGCAACTGCCTCATGTACACCGACAAATCTGTACTCCTAAATCACCAAAGTACAATTTGTGAGAACTGCATCTATACTAAGAATCTGGCAACCTTGTTCTCTCGCGCATAGAACAGTAACACTGAAGAGGTTGTCAGCTCACATACATCACCTATGCAAACCATGCACTCAACACAAACCATCATACATGGAGGTAACTTGGCAGAAACCTATCTGAACACCCGAGATCTTACAAACACAAACATGCTACACAGCTAATACAGCACCTACAGCACTCAATACACATAAAAACACAAGCACCAGTGTCTCATCAAATAAGGCCCTAAGGCAAAGTACAGCTAAAACACATTTTTTAGTCATAGGTGACTCCATTGTGAGAAATACAGATGTCCTACTCACCAGGCTGGGCAATGAAAAGGTTACTTTCAACTGTATCAGCTCACACATGCACTCAAGTCGTTCAACAACATGTACCATTATGACTCTTGTCATAGAGCATCTTGGTGTGAATGGCTTGAGACATACCCCCACTGGACTATATGAAGAGGGACGTGATTTGGCTCTATGAATGTGTGTCCCAGGCAGGTATAGCACTAGCCTTTAGCACCATTCTACCCTCACCTAGGATGATACCGCAATATAAACAAAAAATGATCAACTTCAACAACTGGCTTAGTTTTAGTTTTTGGTGTCATTCTAAGGGTATCCATTTCCTGTCAGCCTGGGATGACAGGGCTTATAGACCACTCTGCCTTGCCAAAGATGGTCTTCACTTGTCAAATCTAGGCTTTTGGTTACTGGATAAGGCACTTGTCTCCCCCATAGTGCCTTTTTTAGGCAAGGTCTCAAGAACAAATTTCTGACATGAAGATATCACTCACAAATTGTTTATGCTGCTAAATGCTAGGAGTTTAAAATCAGAAACTGCACTGTCTGGAAGCACTTCTCTCCTTGGAGGATGTCGATGTCTGTGCAGTCACAGAAACTTGGTTCAGGGCTGCCGTGAGTACCCTGGCCTTGCAAGGCTACAATGTTTTCCACACTTTCAAACTGCTAAATGAACGTGTGAGAACCTATCTTCAAAAGATAAATACACCTCTAGACTGGTCAGATGGGAAAACTCCATGGAGTTACTCCAGATTCGATTAAGTGGGTGAGACCCCCCCCCTCTTCAAGTCATCATTAGCTATAGGCCCCCCTTCAATGAACCAAGATACCCACACTGCTTACTTGGACCTACTTGAGTCAATCAAATTGCAACCAAACACTAGTCGTTGGCGATTTTAACTATCTTTTCATTGACTGAAAAATTTATATGAGTACCAACATGCTCACACAAAGGTTCCTGCACTTTGCTAGCACTAAGGCCCTGGAACAAATAGTATGCATCCCTACAAGTGGCTCAAATATTCTCAACCTGGTCCTCACCAACATGAGTGACCATTGCACCACCACAACTATAGGACCCTCACTGGTCAAATCTGATCACAGACCAATCATATTTGAAGTAGCTATAACACCTGAACCCCTCTTAGCTGAAATCAGGCTACAAAAATTCACCAAAGCTAATTATATCCTCCTAAGGGATGGCATAAATAACTTTCAAGTTCCTCTTCCCATAGATGGCATTGACAACTATAAGGTATACATAAATGTAGTGACACAGCTGTACCTGACAGGATCAAAACAAGATCCTCAAGAAAAAACAAGCCTCTGTGGTGGACATCTAGCATTAATAAGTTATACAACAAGAGGAAGAAGTTGTGACCAAGAATAAAAAAAAGAGAGGTCCCAGCACTGGAAGAACACCCTCCTCTGCTTGAAAAAACAAACAAAAAAGAACTTGTAAAATTCTCTAAGGGCAACTTTAAAAAAAAAAAAAATAGCAACCATAGTGAAGGATAACCATCAAGAATTCTTTAGTTATATCCAAAACCTAAAAGTTAGGACCCTGACATGTGGTGAACTAGCTGTAAATGGCATCACAGACACTGATCCTGTGAAAATAGCTAACGTATTAGCTGAAAGGGTTGGTAAATATTTCAAACCCCTGTCCCTCCAAACATTCCATAAAACATTCCCTCAACATCTCCTCCAATTTTCATCTCCAAAGAGAAAGTCACTAATGTTCCCTCCTAGGGCAAAAGCACAGCCCCTATGGGACCAGATGGCATCCCAAGTTGTATTTTAAATGGTTTAAAACATGAGTTAGCAACTCCATTAGGTACTCTCTTCATTCACAGCCTGACTACTCATTTTGTCCCTGCTGAATAAAAAACAGTAATGGTCATCCCCACTCATAAAGCAGGTACAACAGATCCTGGGGACTACAGACCCATAAGCTTAACCAGCCTTATCTAGAAGGCCATGGAATGAATCATCATGGACCCTATAAATAAGGATATAGGTGATCTCAAAACTCTTGATTCAACACAGTTTGGTTTTGTACATCGACAAATGCAAATTTGTGCATACAGCTCTACCTTGACTTAGCCAAGGCCTTTAACACAATCCTACATCCGGACATTATTGATAAACTCTGCCAGATGAATATCAAACCCTTATGTCATTGGGTGGGTTGCTAACTGGCTCACTAACAGATCACACTCAGTCAAAGTTGGGGACTTCACTTCAACTAGCAAACCCATCACCAGTGGGGTTCCACAAGGGTCAGTGCTGGGCCCCCTATTGTTTGAAATATATCTCCCAGATGTTCAAGCCAAAACAGAAAGGCTGTGTCTGACCAAGTTTGCTGACAACTGCAAATTAGGTGCAATCATTGAATCCCCAAACAATGTCAATATACTTCAAGAGGAACTTACACAAACCAATGATTGGTGCCAAGGACATGGACTCAAACTCAGTGCTAAAAAAATGCATCACCACCACCTTCATTAAAAACTATATTCTTGTGGACTATCATGTAAATAATAATACTCTAAGTAACAACTCAGTAATGTGAGACTTGGGAATGCAAACTGACTGTAGCCTAAACTTTGACCACCTTGTGTCTACTGTGGTAAAGAAGGCATTCTACTTCACACACCTCAATAGCAAAGGCATTGCCTCAAGAGAGAAAGGTCATAACACCGCTGTAGTCAACCCTCATTAGGCCATTGAGTACACTTCTCCCTTTGATATGTACCTTACCAAGCACCTGCAGCAACTGGAGTCCTCAGAAATTTCTAACCAAGAAAATTCACTCTCTCCAGCACATCATACATTGAAAGAATGAAGTCACTGTACTCAGTAGTGTACAGACTACTTAGAGGAGACTTGTGCCTGGTCTACAGAGCAATCTTGGATCCAAATCTAATGGAAATGCTGCATTTCTGCAAGTCAAATGGGATAAGGGTCACCCACTCCAGGGACCTTAAACTGGCCTGTGACAAATAGGACCTGCTGGAGAGAGACAGCTATGTCTCGTAGGGGTTGCCACTCTTAAATAGGCTACTAATCCACATCAAACAAAGCCCCTCTATGACCCTGTTTAAGCATAGTCTGGATGACTGGATGGGAAACAAAATTCCTACTGGGGATTTTACCTATGACCCTCCAAGATATGGGCAGTCGTTGCTAAGAACTCGAGCTTAGGCATGATCCTTGTATTGGGTTTCTCTAGTATTATACTGGGTATACACAGCTAGGCTTATAAAGACATTTAGGTCAATAGCCCAGTAACTACCTATGAACCTATAATTTGTAAATACTGCTTCAATTGTATATGAAACTATGGTTCAGTAAGTCCAGATATTCCACAGAACATCTTCAGGAAGGAAAGGGATGCCTGGTATCTCTCCTGTTGGAAGTATAAAACAAGTCTAAACATATGATGTTTAGGAGTAAGGCTCTCAATGGTGGTAATGCCCTAGGTTGTGAGAAAAAAAAATAGCACAAAATGGCACCCACATATAAACTGCTGAAGCTAATAAACATCTTGAGATGCTTCTGTAGGCATATGTGATAGAAACAAATAGTTAAAAAACCTCACCACACAAAATGTTTTCTGACAGCAGAAGCAGGCCTTGAAACCATGAAATGCAGTACTTCTATTTAAACTTCTTTACAGAGATGCCATCCTGACAAGGAGTATGTAAAGCCGAACTTGTTACAATGGAAATAGTATAATGTAGGACAACAAAAACATGTCACTCTGCTATCAAAAAGATCACGTCATTCTGTGACACAAAGTTAAATCGCCAAGACTGCAGTAGAGGTTATATTATTATTAGCTCACAAGGTCTTATGGGGTACAAAGTATGTACTTTGAGGACCTTGCCATGTAGTTGTTGGTGAGCTTTACATAGCAACTAGGTTATTATAGTAGATGTACAGGTCTTGTAATCTGTATTGCAGTAAAGCCTTTAGTATTGCTATTCTCTAGGTCTAGAGATTGCTTCTACTGTTATTCAGCACATCTACAACATGGAGTATCTTAAGGAATTTGAGTAACCATCATTTGAAGATACAGTCATACTCTAATTGCTAGGGTGCAACAAAGTTATAATACCTTGCTAGGCAGGTGATAAGAGAAAAACTTTGTTTATTCGTTCTTATTTAATGGTCTGGATATCCTATGCTTGTATTACTCATGATGTGTTTGCAAATCCCATTGTGGATATTAAATTATTTTAACCCCTACTTTTATTTATTTATTTTACAATTGTTGACCGGGAGAGTCCAACTGGATTACAAGTCCATTTTCAGTGGCGGCCCAGGGAGAAAAGCTCCAAGAAAACAATTTATTACAAACAAAGTTTAGGACAAGACTTTGACATACAACATCTCTTAGAAGAGACTTTGACATACATATTTCTTAGAAGATAGGATACAGTCATTTCTACTATATAGTATTAACTTTAGAAGATATTACTAAGCATGACATTCCTGTAATAGTTTACTAGCAAAGGAAAGGAAGAAAGAAACAGAATAAGGCTCCCTGAGAGCAACTGTTTCTGGATATAGATGGGAAGGATATCAAATTGATATACAACATGTCTTCTCCTGGTTTTAGTAGATTGTGGAAAGCACAACATTCCTGGGATAGTTTACAATAACTCCTAGAGAGCTGGGATGAGCAGTTGTTTAACAGTACTAAGTGGGTACAGTGTTATGAAATGGTTAGCTTGACAGACTTAAGTTAGGTGAAATGTCATAGTGAGACATTAGCCGGGGGGGGGGGATACAGGAGCATAGTCTGTTATTCATGAAGTGAGTTTTGACTAGTTTCTTCAATTGGGATGGGAATTTGTCGTAAGTTATGTGGGCAGGAAGGGAGTTCCAGGTTTTTGCTATATAGTGGGTGTAGACAGACTTACCAGCCTCATTGTTATATTTGGTTACTTTGAGGAGGATTTGCGTGCTAGACCTTAAGAGCCAGGTTGTTATATAGGGTTGCAGAAGATTTTGTAGGACTGGGGTGTTAGAGTTATGTATTATTTTGTGGGCTAATGATAGTTGATTGCGTTGTAGTAGTAGTGGTAGTTCTTGCCAATTGAGGTTTTTTTAGGCAGTCACATGATGCGCTCTGATGGGAGAGGTTGTAGCGAATTTGGCTATCTTATAACTATCAAGTTTATTTAGGTCAGATTTGTGGAGATTTGTAAGCACAGGGGAGGCATACAGTAAGGTGGACAATAGCTGAGTCCTGGCTATTGTAGTTTTGGAGTGGTCAGCGAGGAAGTTTTTATTGCGATAAAGTAGACAGTTTTTTATGTACTTTTTTATGGTTATGGAAATATGTAAGGCAAATCTAAGGTGATTATCTATTTCAACCCCTAGCAGCTTGGTATGATTTATGGGGGTGATTGTGGTATTGTTATAGGAGGAGGAGATTAAAGTTTTAGCGGGAGGTGTGGATCTACGGGAGCTAGAGAGTAATAGTTTTGTTATACTTGGGTTCAGAATGAGGCTTTGTTTTGTGATCCAAATTTCTGCTAGGGAAAAGCATTCTTGTGTTAGGAAGTGAAGGATGTTAATTGTTTTGACTGCGCATATTATGGTGGTATCATCTGCATATTGCACTATTGAGGCTTTGGGAATACTGGTTGGGAGCTGATTGGTGAAGAGGGTAAAAAGAAGAGGCCCCAGGATGGAGCCTTTGGGTACCCCTAGGGGAACTGGTAGGGAGGTGGAGAGTTGGTTTTGCCACATAACAGCTTGTTTCCTTCCCTCTAGCTAGTTTTTAAACCAGGAGATGGCAGGGGTGGTAAGGTTTAGAATTGCTAGTGAATGAAGGAGTTTATTGTGGTTAACCATATCGAATGCTTTGGATAAGTCTAGAAATGTGGCGGATACAAGCAGTCCACCGTTTGTGATTATTGATAATGTTGGTAAATTCTGTAAGCATGGTGGTGGTACTATGGAAGGGTCTAAAGTCATGTTGTTGTGTTGCTAGTAGATTATTTTTAGGAGGTATTGCATTAGTTGCTTGTATATTACCCTTTCTAAAACTTTAGATAGTGGGGGTATGGCTACAGGGCGGTAGTTATTGAGTTCCATGGAGGTACCCCCTTTATGTAGTGGGATATGTGATATTTTCCATAGTTGGGTTACTGTACACTTGGATATGGATCCGTTTATTAGATGGAGACAGGATATGCTATGGCTTCTGCAGCTAGATGGAGATATTCAGCGGTTATGATATTCAGTTGACTTTGCTGTGCTACTATGATTGTTATTCTGTACTGAACAATGCCCTATTGCTTTTCTCCCCAAATCCACAGATAAAATAGCCTAGATCATTCAGTGGGAATTACCAGTGAGAAAAAAATAATACTTAAGATAAACGCAGCTGTCATTCCAATGTAAGGTATTGATGTCTGCAGCTTGGAAGTCACACTGCACGTTTGGACAAGTGCCCTTCCAAAACTAATCAGTGCAGCATTTACATGCGGTCACTCATATGCTTATGCATTAATTTACTGAAATTTTAAAAAGCAGACATTTAAAAGTGTTAAGATTACAAATGATGTTTCAAATTCTCTGTTAAGTATAGGGACATGTATTAAAACTCAGTTTAGTTTCAGAAATAAATCTCTGGTACAGTAATAAAAATATTTGTGAAAAGAAAAAAAATAAGACAGTATGTAAAGAAAAAATAAGATAGTACAAGTGTTTATACTTCACAAGAAGTGCTATCAGAATATGTTTGCCCCCCTCCTCACAATTTTGTTTACCTTGCTCTTCATGTGTATTTTTTCAACCAGTGGATGAGTTTGCAAAAGCCAACTTGCACTCATCAGTAAAGAAAGTATATTTATATAAAGTGTTTCATGACTTTTGCATTACAAACAGTGTGTCTGTACTTATTCAATAATTTTAAATGTCAGATATGTTTTTTATAATAATAAATGATGATCAGTAATGCACAGTTCAGCATTCACACCATTCTAAGCAGTTCAGCTGCAGTTACTAAATGTGGTTTATTGGTTCAAGTGAAATACAAATTAAATTCAATAATAAATGAACACACACTAATGGATTATGTGCATGCATTTGTGACTGCTTTTTAATGAGGGACACATACTTTAGAATTCACATAGTGCAGTGTTCTGGAATGTTTAGAGGACTGATTTTACTAATTTTCCAGAATTTTTTTTTTAAAATCCAGTTTATTTCCATTAAGAGAAAAATATATAATATGCTTTATATTGATCACTTCTGCAGTAGCCTTAGCTACATGGGTTCTACAGCTTCCAAAATTTCAGGGTATCTTTCACGTAGTCAAATTGTGAAGCAGCTGGAGCTGATCTGACGGACATAAGTTTGGGCACAAAACCCATTAACACTTCCCTGCCAGAAGAGAGAGTTTGGCTGATCCCTGAACGGACAATGCTAGAGACAACAAAAACAGCTGTCTACACCCAGCATAAAAAAGCAAGGGAAACTGAGGCAGGGAGGAGTTACTGTAACAGTGTTCATTTGAACCTCTACTGTTATAGTCAGTTCAGCTTATGGAACTGTACTATATTCTTCATATTGATCTCTGCTGCAGTAGCCTCAGCTGTATGTAGGTAGACAGAAGGAATTCCTGATTACTGTTGCTACTTCTGGATCAAAGGAGAGAACACCACGTACTCAGGATGTCCAGGTCTCTGATGACAGAATAATTTGAGAGTGGCATGTCATCCATATAGTACATGACAGCAATTTTGTTGTTTTCTGAAGGAGGTGATACTGCATTTTATTACAGTTTAGTTTGAACCCTTTCTCACTGAACCAGGTGTTAATGAATGATAGCTCTGTTTGAAAGGAATTTATATAATTTGTTGATTTAACAATACATCAAACTTGCAATCATTGGAGAACTCTATCAACGACAGTATTAAGATCAGAGAAATAAGTGCTGGAAAGGATGGTTCCCAATATGGACCCCCAAAGGAATGCCACTGGTCATGTTTTCCTTAACTGAGGAAGTATCACTGATCCCCAATGACATGTTTTGTCCTTGTGACAATTTGCTATCCATCTTACCCACATAGGAGTCCATATGTAAGGCTATATGCTTGTTCACAATCCTATCATGTGGTATGGTATAGAAAGGGAAATTGGCATTAAGGGAATATAGTAAATGAGCACTGCAGTTGTGTAACAGTCAGCACCTGCCACATCCAGATAAGCTCTCCAGTGAATATTTACAAATTAGAGTTATAATCACTGACTCGTTAGTATAATATACCTCAGGCCTAGCTCTTTGCCATCCAGTGTAACCTACCAATAGTAACTTAAATTTCACCAGAATTATTTTGTACATGCATATGGACACATGCACATGCATGCACACGCAAAATAAAGTCCTTCATTCCCAAGGTTTAAAGTATACTGTTAACAGTTACTCAAAACTAACAACACACTTGGCTGTTTTCGCATAAAATAAGTTGGTATTACTCAAATAGTAGCAATTAGGTATGTGCATTCATTCCTTACAAGCTTGGATACCACACAGTTAAAAAGGTAAAAAATATAAATCTTTAAGCTATTAAATAAATCTATCAGCAGAAGCATTCACAGTTCTCTAACTCTTTACTTGAAATAAGTAAGCTAAAGCACAGTCTCCTAATCAATATGCTAGCAATAAAAGGCCTGCAGAACCATTTGATAATAAAACATTAAAAAAGAGTAACAGTCAGAAAAAAAGAATGACTAAATCTTATCTAGAAACTATCTGCTTCTGTCTAAAGATATATTGCAGACTTACTGTTTCAGATGTTTAAATTCAAGATGGAATGTTTAGAGTCCATAAAGGCAGTATTATCTGAAGTTTGCCCCCAAAGGTATCCTATACAGTGATACATATATATATACATACACACATATAGGTCTACTGCTTTTAATCGAATACCACTTATTTGAAAAACAGTAGACTGCTCAGTTATGCGTAAGTGCACTTATTCAAAAGTGCACTTTCGCGAAACTTGGTTCAACAAACAGATAAAATGATTAAACAGAAAACACTTACTAACATTACATTGAGTGGGGGGCTTTGCCCCCCACACCCCCCCTACTTAAATGTACCAACTCCGAGATCGCACTACAGTGGGGAACAGGTAAATTCCCTATTCCCCACTGTAGTGTGCCTCTGCGCTTCAGTTTCCCTGAATGGTTCGTTGAACCGTGCTACGCGGAAGTGCACTTTTGTGTAACCGAGGAGCCACTGTTCATTTTCGAACAAGTGGATTTTCGGTCTTTTACAGGAGACCCATATATATATATATATATATATATATATATATATATATATATATATATATATATATATATATATAAAATGTATATACACACATTTTTTATATAAATGTATTGACTATCAATATTTGGTCATAATATAAGTTTGTTATATTTTTCACACATATTTAACATATTTATATACATCTTCATGTTTTTTATTTGCAGTATCTGCAATACATGTTTTTTCTGTGGTCTTGGTTTATCACAGGACATGTGTGTGTGTGTGTGTGTGTGTGTGTGTGTGTGTGTGTGTGTGTGTATATATATATATATATATATATATATATATATATATATATATATATATATATATATATATATACACTCTATGTTGGCTCTTTAATTATTTAATTCTTTGATACTTAGGAAGTGTCTTGAAGCAATTAAGAAAATGTTTTCATCAGTGGACAGATTCATATGATTAGAGATTTGTTAAGTAAAGTGTGATGTTTTTATGACGGCAGTTCTGAAGTAGTCTTTTAAAGACGAAAGCACTAAACTGCTAATTTTGCAATAAAGTGATTCCAATCATTTTCCTTGCTTCCCATCTATTGGTTCATGGCTTTAGTACAACTTCCTAAGCATTTTTCTTTGAAAAAACAAAAGCATTTTCCAAGATTACTAGCCCTCTTCTCATACATATCCCACCTTCTAAAAACTCATGCACACTTTTTTTTTTCAGACTGTCAAAAAACTAAGTTTGAGGTAAGAGAAATTCCATGCAACACTCTCCTGTTCATTCCCAAGAAAGGCCACCAAACTCCATCTAAGAAACTATTGCTACTTTATTTATCCACTAGTTGTATATAAACACTTCAAGGGGTCATGCTCTATCACTTCTATGAATTTCATATCATGTAAGTAGAGTTTGAGCTTTTGGAGAATCCACACTATTTATAAGCACTCCTTTTCTGTAGCTGCTGATGAGTATTCCCTTGTGTGAAGTGGATGAATCAGATTATTCTACAGGTTGACTTGTCAGTTTCATGAAACCTGGTTAAGTATCACCCCTAACTTTTAGTTATGTACTCACCATAACTTCAGATGTTTGGGATCCATCTCGCCTACATTCTGAATGATGGGTTCGGAGCCGATCCCTCGGCTCCGACTCGGCACGCTTATGCCAAAGAGCGAAGTCTCTTATTGGCTGAGCTTACTATATCCCAGGATGCACCACCATCAGTCCCCCAGATCTAGTTTGTCCGCATACATGCACACATGCATACCCTGCTTATATAACATCGTCAGATGAAACAAGATAAAAACAGTGGAGCTCAAAACCGTTCTATCTCTTCTGATCTGCAAGGCAGGGGAAGGAGGGTGGGTATCAGGAATGTAGGCGAGATGGATCCCAAACATCTGAAGTTATGGTGAGTACATAACTAAAAGATGTTATGTGATCCTATCTCGCCTACATTCTGAATGATGGGACAGCGTCCCTAGCACCTGAATCCTGGGTGGCTCACTGGAAAACACTCCTGAGTACCGTGGAACCAAATGAAGCTCGCCCTTTAGATGCCACATCCAATTTGTAGTGGGAAATGAAAGTGTGCGGTTGGACCAAGTAGCCGCAGCACAAATTTCCGAAATAGCGAGCTTGGAATGAAAAGCTATAGAAGTAGCCATAGCTCTGGTAGAATGAGCTTTGATAGATGATGCAAGTTGCTTATTTGAAGAAGAATAGGCCTGAGTTATGCAATCTCTGATCCATTTTGAGATTGTAGCTTTTGTGATGGTTTGGCCCAATTTATTATCTGAGAAGGACACAAACAACTGGTCTGACTTACGAAGTTGCTGAGTCCTGTCTAAATAGAAGCGTAATTGCCTGTGAACATCCAATTTATGGAGAGTGTATTCTGCTTCGTTAGAGAATTTTGGAAAGAAAACTGGTAGTTCTAGAGATTGTTGAAGACAGAAACTAGAGCAGACCTTTGGGACAAAGGATGGATTAGGCCTAAGAGATACTCTATCTTTGTGGAAAATCAGATATGGTGGTTTAATAGACAGGGCTTGAAGCTCTGAGACTCTTCTTGCCGAAGTAATAGCCACTAAGAATGCCGTTTTCCATGACAGATATTTTAATTCGCATGTAGCAGCCGGTTCAAAAGGGGGAGATGTTAATGCGCGAAGCACTAAATCAAGATCCCACGGAGATGCAGGATGAAAAACTGGTGGTCTTAACAGACTCGCACCTTTAATGAATGTTTTGCATAGCCTGCTGCTCATCAAAGGAGGATCCGTGGATTCATGGAATTTAGAGATAGCAGCTAGTTGAACTTTAATAGTTGAGACAGAAGATCCCTGATTAAATAGGGATGTTAAGAATTTCAAAACCTCTGGGACAGGAGCAGTGATAGGGTCTAAGCCCTTGAGTTGAGCCCAGATAGCAAACCTCTTCCACTTACTGAGGTACAATTTATTAGTGGTGGGTTTGTGGGCCGAAGACAAAATGTGAACAACTTCCCGGTCTAGTGTGTGACTTCTAACTAAGGTCGGAAGTGGAGGAGCCAAGCTGTCAATTTCAGAGATTGAAGGGACTGATGCCAATGTCCCGACTGATGGATTAGCAAATCCGGGATCAGGTCTAAGGTCCACGGATCGTCCACTGCATGCTTTTTCAGGTAAGGAAACCATATCTGACGAGGCCAGTATGGGGCAATCAGAATCATTGAAGACCTTAGCTGAGAAGCTTTTTGAATGACTTTGGGAAGGAGTGGAATTGGAGGAAAGCATAAAGCAACCCTGTTGGCCAGGGTTGTGCTAGAGCATCCATGGCCGGTACTTCCTGATGTGGAATCAAGGAGAAGAACCTTTGGCACTTGGTGTTTTGTGGAGTCGCAAATAGGTCGCAGCACGCGCCCCCATCTCTTGAAAACCTGGGCTGCTACTGTGCGGTTTAGAGACCATTCGTGAGGAGAGAGAATTGTCCTGCTTAATTTGTCCGCCAATACATTTGACTTTCCGGGATGTGGGTCGCTACCAAGAAGCGGTTGGTAGCTACAGCCCATTCCCACACTCTCATGGCCTCTCTGCAAAGGGGATACGATCTGGTCCCTCCTTGTTTGTTCAGATACCAAACCACCGACATGTTGTCTGTGTGGATGGCGATGATGCCCTGAGGAAGGAACTTGTGTAAGGCCTGTAGGGATAGAAGTACAGCCCTCATCTCCAACACGTTGATGTGGAGAAGAGCTTCGTCCGGACGCCAGGAGCCCTGAACTAGCCTGCCCAGACAATGCCCCCACCCTATCTGGGAGGCATCTGTCGTCAGGGTAACCACTGGAGGGGGGAGAACAAAGGGTTTTCCCTGATCCAAGTTGGATGTCTGAAGCCACCAGCGCAGGTCCCTTTTGCATGTTTCCGTAATCATGATGTGATGATTGAGGGAAGATCTTGAAAGGACCATTGAGTTGATAAGAGCCACTGAAGAATCCTCATGTGTAACCTTGCTAGAGGAACTAAAAGTACCGTGGCAGACATTGAGCCTAGAACCTGTAGGACCATCCTGGCTGGGGCTTTGGATCTCGAGATCAGAGCTTGAACTTGGCCCTGTAAGGTTCGGATCCTTTCGGCAGGAAGAAAGACACGCATCAATCTTGAGTCTATCTCTGCTCCTATAAACTTTATGCGCTGAGAGGGCAGCAAGACAGACTTTGACCAATTGAATGTAATCCCCAGGGAAACACCCAGGAGATGGTGGCTTTGAGGTTGTCCATAAGTAGATGCCTGGTGGTGGCAGTCAGGAGCCAGTCGTCGAGATAGGGAAACACTTGGAATCCAAGGCTCCTCAGGTGAGCCGTCACTACTGCCAAACACTTGGTGAACACCCTGGGGCTGTGGTGAGACCAAAGGGCAGAGCACAAAATTGGTAATGACTGGCTCCCAGGCTGAAGCGCAGATACCTTCTGGACACCTGATGTATCGGTATGTGATAATAGGCGCCCTTGAGGTCTATGGAGCACATCCAAACATCCTTCTCCAACAACGGGAGAATGGATTGCAACGTGACCATTCGGAATTTGGATTTCGTAACGGATAGGTTCAGTCTGCTGAGATCCAATATTGGTCTCAGGTCCCCTGTCTTTTTTGGCACTAAAAAGAACCTGGAGTAATTTCCTGATCCGATTTGGTCTGTGGGGACCGGTTGGATGACTCCTTTTTGTAGCAGCTTTGAAGCTTCTGCGGCTGCTATTTCCCTTTGACTGGGTGGTGGGTCCGGGATTCTCTTGGACGGAGGGGGTGAGTATTTGAATGGGATGGTGTAACCTCCGGCAATTATCCGAAGCACCCATCTGTCCTGAGTGATAGATTCCCAGGCTTTTAGGTGCTTGGCAAAACGACACCCGACTGGCTCCGGAGCAGCACAGCCGGGCAATCCCTCATGTCGTGTGGGAGGCTGAAGAGCCACGAAAGGACTCGCGGTCTCCAGAATTGCGGGCCCTCTGCCGCCTCTGGGACGGCGTCTCCCTGAAAAATTTCCCCGCCCTCTGCCTCTGGACGGGGAATCTTCCTGCTGTTGGGAGAAAAACTTGCGAGATTTTCGGAACCACATTTTCAGACCTCCTTTGGCCTTGGGGTAAGGCCGAAAGGGACTGGAATAACGGGGTCCTACGGCAGATAACGTTTTTCCCTCTTGCTCACAGCGGTAAGGGTGTCTTTCACCTTGGGTCCAAACAATGAGGACCCATCAAAGGGAGCGTCGGCGAAGGAAGACTTGAAGGCCTCCGCAAACTGACACAAGCGGAGCCAGGCCTGTCTCCGTAGAGCCACGCCTGTGCCTGCCGCTCTACCCGCCCCTTCGGCCGCATAGGATATGAGCCTCATGGACGAGTTAGCAATTGACGTAAGGATAGCCAACTGAGAGCTAACGGACTGGGCTAGCTGCTCAGGTAGGTTACCCGAGAGGGAGTCTGACAACTCCTTGACCAGATCCCTCTGAAGCCTGGTAAAATGTGCCAAATAATTCAGAGACCTTAAGGTAAAGGCCGCTGAAGTCAGGGTGCGCTTCCCGTACCTATCCATACTCCTAGACTCCTTATTAGGAGGATGGATGGACGTTGAAGCCTCTGCCACGTCCTGCTGTGTAGCAGATGCCACCACCATGGCATCTACAGCCACGCCTTTAGTAAGGAACTCCTTCTCGGGGGGAGCAGATAAGAATTTGTTTGGACGAGAAGGAACTGGTTCCACAGTATCCGGGTGTTCCCACGCCCTTCGACAAACTAAATCCAGAAGCTCGTCGAAGGGCGGAGATACCCAGGAGGCGGAGGGCTGAGCCCCAAAGGCCTTGAGGAGCACTGATTCGTCCGCAGAGGGGGGTTTGGACATCCAGCCGCCTCGTTGTTTGAGGATCTCTAAGATGTCCGCAAAGGAGACATCATCCGAGGACGACTTAGGGGACCCCTCTGCATCATCCATATCCGTGTCCGATGTGATAGACTCGGGGGAGTCCACGTGCTTCCTCTTGCACGATCTCTTCCTTGGGGGTTCCTCTGGAGATGACTCCGAAGAACCCTCAGGAAGAGGGGAACCCCCACTGGGGGTAACCTCAGGCCTCGGGGCTCCGCTGGCTATGGACAGGGGAACTGCCAAAGACCCAGTCTCCACGCCCAGGGAAGGTGCTGGTAAAACCGGAGAGATGGCCGAAGAGGATTTGGCCAAGGCACTCCTCATGGCTCTGAAAGCCGGACCTCCAGAATCCTGGGAGCGTCCGGTCTCCGGGGCCATGATAGTAGACGGAAGTCCCGCAGCCGAAGCACCGAGAGGGAGGCTCGGAACCGAAAGCATCGGTCCCGAAACATCACCCTCGGGTCCAGCCGAAGAAGTCCACACCAAACTCGGACCCGAGGGCCCGGGTTGGAGTAAGGGTCGGAGCCGACCCTGAGATCTCCACCGGCTCCAAGAGCACCTGCTCCGACGGGGCCGAAGCAGTCGGAGGAGGAATAGCAATGGGGTGGGTCATGGCCATCGGCTCCGAAGCCAACTGGGTCGGAGCCGAAACAAATTTTGGAAGACTGGGGACTGGAAAAGTCTTTGGAGCACCCTGTCTATATCAGAATCCGACATTCTCGAAGACCGAGAGGAAACAGAACGGGTTCGAGAAGACCTCTCCCTCGGCCCCAAGGGACTAGGGGACCGGCTCCGAGGCGACTCGATGAGAAAAGGCGCGGAGGAAACACACACACCAGATTCCATCGGTGCCGAGGTAGACTTCGGCGCCGAGGAGGAAGTGTCTGAGCGGGCGACCCTTGTCGGCTCCGAGAGCAGTGGAGCCGACGAAGGTGACCCGCCTCTCGATGCCCCAGCCATCGGCTCCGAAGTCCGAGGAGTCGATACTGGAGGCATCGAGGCAGACCGTTCCGACCTCGGCTCCGAAGTCTTTGGAGCCGAAGGAGAGGCCTGCCTAGGTCTCTTGGCAGTCGGGTCCGACGGACTGGTCGGAGCCGAAGCCCTTTTCTTTTTGGCAGGAGTCGGAGCGGAAGACAAGGCTTCTTCAAAAGAGGGTTTAATCAACCCTTTAAGAATTAATTTATTTTTCCTCTCCTGGAGGACCCTAGAGGAAAAAGCGTGACATACGCTGCATGACTCCTGCAAGTGCTTTGCCCCTAAACAATAAACACAAAGTAGATGGTCATCAGTAACAGACATCTTAAAAGCACATTTAGTACATTTTTTAAAGCCCGAAGGCCTAGGGGCTTGAGACATGATGTTAAACAATTTCTGACAGGAAATTTAACAACTGTAGAATCGCTTATGACAAAAAACCGAAGGCTTACAGAAACAGTGTAAAACACAACCTTAGGTGTAATAACCGGGAACTTTAAAACACTAAAAGTTCAGTTAAACAGTTTGACCGAAAAGGCCCTGGATTGAAAGGGGTCCGAAACAAACTCTACCCAATCACACACAAGAAATTCCACTACTCAATCGTACACAACAGGCAGCAATAGCCGTTAAAACGGCTTTTGTGAAATACAAGCACAAAAACTGACAGAAAAAGTAGTTAATAAAAGCTACTCAGCCCAGCCAGCTCGAGACCACGTCCTTGCAGTTAAGCGGCAAACGAGATCTGGGGAACTGATGGTGGTGCATCCTGGGATATAGTAAGCTCAGCCAATAAGAGACTTCGCTCTTTGGCATAAGCGTGCCGAGTCGGAGCCGAGGGATCGGCTCCGAACCCATCATTCAGAATGTAGGCGAGATAGGATCACATAACATCTGATGGTTTGAAGCCTCTACCTATATCGTAAACTCCTAGTATAATCAGGACTGGCTAAAACAAAGGATCCACTCATGTTCTCCTTAAGCTTTTTGAAATACCTACCCAAAAGCTTGTCTTCAAATAACCGTATCCAGGCTGTTTTCCATGTAAGGTCTGTGAGTAGGGACAAATGTTTTATAATATGCCTGCTATTCCAAGGTATGGTGTTAACCACTTTCTGATTACTGTGTTATGGCATGTTTGAATAGCCTGTTTAACAGGCTGTGGTCAAAGTTATGCTATCCATTTTTATGCCTTGACTATTATTTCTACCGTTTCTCATAAGTACAGCACTTCTCCAGCAAGTTGCACATTTCAGAAGGCTCAAATAAAAATAACAATACTATGTATATTTAGGTTAAAGTATAATCTACAGATCCTGCTTGGATGCAATTCACCAGCCTCTGGAAAGTTGCTAGGTCATTTTTCATTACAAAATAATTTGATTGATTCTGTTTTTAGAAAAACAAGCACGTTTGTAGCACCAAATCACCACTTGGTGGAAGCTTTTATGAGACTATGCGAAGAGGATTTACAACAGATATCTGATGGACATGGTGGACATCATATTTTTAATAATTTGTCCCAGGATGAGTGTACAACTCTGGATAGACTATGTACAGATGATGGTATTGTTATCTGCTCCACAGATAAGGGGGACACTATCTTAGTCATGGATATGGATTTTTATTTTAATTCTATTTCTACTATGCTGAGTTATGTCACTGTATATGTTAAAATCACAAGGGAAGTTCAGCGCATGGTTTCCTCAAGTACATTACAAGATTGTCTTATGGGTGAATCTATTTCAGCAGATTTAGCTAGTTATTTGACTATTGAACATCCCTGTGTGCCTACTTTTCATGGATTACCTAAGATACATAAGGACCCCATATACCCCCCTTTAGACCCATAGTAGCAGGTGGTGGGTGAGGGATGGAGCCCTTTTCTATCTTTGTTGAGAGGTTATTAAGACCAGTGCTAGATGGTTTCACAGTAGTATTGACAGATTCCAAACAGTTCCTTGGGAATCTATATGAACATGTGGATGATGGTATTATAACACAACAATGTTTAAAAGTTACCATGGATGTGAATTCACTCTTGACTGTCATCCCAAATAGGGATGGCATAGAGTTGGTTAGTGAATACCTAAAGCAACATAGTGGGTACGATGGTAAATTGACCGATTTGGTTTGCCTCTTTCTTGAGGTAATTCTCAAAAATAAATGTTTTGCTGTTTGATGGAACCTATTATGTTCAGACCTCTGGCATAGCTATGGGCACATCCTATGCCCATAGCTACGTCAATATGGTCATGGCCCAATGGGAGAATGATCATGTGCCGAATGAAAGAAAGATTCTTTAAGTATATTAGCCTATATAATAGGTTTGTTGTTGATGTTTATATGCTGTGGCTGGGAGATGGAAAGTTACTATGTTTTCTGGATTATATAAATAGTACCACTTCCTTTTTGAAAATTTTGATCAAATATTCACCCAATGAGATAGAGTTCCTGGACGTGAAGGTTGTTAGACTACCAGATATGGCATCTGACACCATGTTATATAGGAAGAAGTGTCATAGGAATTCCCTCCTACATAGGTCTAGTATGCACCCCTCATATGTATATCATAATATCATTAAAGGACAGGGCATGCGAGCATCTTGACAATGCTCAAGATTCTGGGCTCCAGGATGAATTGGCTGTTTTAGAACACAATGTTAAGGAGAGGGAATATAAACACAGGGAAGTGGAAGTTGGACTTCATGCTAGTCGCCATCATAGATCTGATAGAGGGCGACCATATTTCTCTAGGAAATATAGGGAAGAGAACTTAGAACAGGAAGAGAAACCACTTGGATGCTTCAGCTTACCAATAACATATTGCAGTAATGTGAATGATGTTACTGCTGTTAAGAAGCATTGGGTGGTTCTGTTAACGGATGAGAAGATTAGGACTATTGTGGGTGATGAACCTGCCTTTGTGTTTAAAAATAAAAAGAATCTTAAGTGGCTCCTTTGATACCCTGATAGAGTTAAGAGTAGAGATGGGATTGAAAGAAATGGCACATTTCCATGTGGATGTAAATATTGCACATATATTGAGAGAGAGATGATGTTTTTGTGAACCCTGATAATGACAGGAGGTTTTATTTTAAAGTCTCTGTTAGCTGTGACACTGAAGATGTTATTTACTTAGGGTATTGTGTCACATGCTCTTCATTCTATGTGGGGGAGAGCAATCAGAGGTTTAAAGAGGAATAAGGGAATACCTTTGTTCCATTAATATCAAATACATATCGAACACTCTAGTGAAACGTAGTGGAGAAGGAGCTGAGCATAAGCTCGAGTTTAGAGTTAATGATACGGTTTTTGAAGCCCAGGGAATGGGAGACATCGGGAATCATACAGAGATTGTGGAACTTGAATGGATTGTTAGGATGCAAGCATACAAAGGGTTGAGACTAAATGAGAATGTCCCTCTTAAACCTGTATTGAAAGCACACAGGTTGTTTAGGTGAATATTTTAAATGCCTTTGTTATATGTGAATGCTTTTTACAATATATCTTGGTTGTATGCACTTGTACCTTTAAATGATAAAGGGTGTGTGAGTCAATTTAACTCATGATTGGTAGGGTATGTAGTATTTAAGCCGTTTCTGTTGTGAATATGGTGGATCTGATGAAGCAGAGTTTTTATTTTCTGTGAAAACGCTTATCCTTGTTTATTTGTGGAATAAACTACAGCAGATTTTACTTGCCTGTGTCATTCCTAGTGCAACGCTTTTGTGGACTGTGTTTATACAAAATGTATTTTACTGAAGTCATATAGCCCAGATGTGGTAATCATTGACCTCTCATTTCATGTATGCGCCCAAGGTACTTGACGATAAACAACATCAGCTCAACCACCTTTAACAGTAAATGCTTATTTTTACAAAATAATGACATATACTGCAATCTGGTTTTCTTCTATATTCACCATTTAATACACTTCAGAAGTCAGTTTTGTGTGTGTGTCAGTATCTGATGCAATGTACGACTGTCCAAGATGGGTTCCACATACTTGCTAAAGCATTTGCCACTCTGTCTCTTTTTTGGCAAAATCCAACTGGACATTCCATCAAAACAAACATATCAGTACCAAAACTGGATCACCTTAAGGTAATTCTCTACAAAAGAAGTCTAAACAATACATTGACATATCTTGAGGCACACCTACATTTGCAAAACATCCATGTCTGCACAGTTACTGAGAATGGGATTAAATGTAGAGAGCACTCTCTCTATATTTGGCCTTGCATGTTTCATGGCATTAGACCAGATAGGAACTGTGGTGGAGTCTCTATATTTGTCAAGGAACATATTGCCTCTACGAACACACACTGGACTCATTAACTTACAGATCATAACAGACAGAATCAATAATTTGTTACATAACATCTTCTCATGTTAACAGCACAAGGTTCCACAGTGTTCTAAGTTATCCAATTGCTTGATTTCTGAAATGGTTTGTATAAAATATGGAGCTTTTGCAAGTGTTTTTAGTTTCTGAAGAAGTCTTTGGATGAATAGCGGTAATACAGTGGTTTTACGCTAAAAGTATTTCACCAGTTTCTTTTTTGGAGGTTTTGTCCTGTGTTTCCTTTTGGTTTTAAATGATCTCCCTATTTATTATAAACTCCATTATTTTGGGTGACATTAAGTTCCCTTCAATAAATTAGGACACCTATACCACCAATGTAGGATATGCCAAAAAATTCCAAGACTTAACAAAAACTCCCTTGAGCAGTTAAGTAAATAAACCTATTAGTAAAGAGAGCATTCTTGCTCCAATATTTTCAAGTATCACTATTTCTTGCACTACTTCTCAGTGAAGTCTGAACACAAACTTATGATCTTCTCCATTAAACTCCCAAAACCTCCTAAAGCAGTTTAAAAACTATAAACGTGCCACTCTCAACCTATGCTACATTATGATGCAATATCTAAATCCACTTTTGATTATACCAATCCTAACTTTGATACAGCAGCAAGCTTCACTAAAGAATTCTACACCATTTCAGAAAAAACGCCTAGAGGTAGCAGCCCATACCACAACCGGGTATCATGGAAAAGTTTCCAAATATCAAGATCCTTCAAGAGGGACTTTCCCAAACAAACAGTTGGTGTCAAAACCATGGCTTAAAACTAAATAATAAGAATGTACATCATGGCCCCTGTAGCTATCACACACACTTCACAACCCTGAAAAACTGATCCAGAGGTTAGGGACTTGGGAACTTAGTGTAGACAATGAGTTGTCCTTAAATCATCATATATCCACTATAGTGGGGAAAGTCCTTTGTGCAGCTTATTAGTAAGTTTATGCCATCAAGGTCAAAGGAGGTGATTATTTTATAGTATTCTGCACTAATTAGGCAGATGAGAGAGACTAATGCTACTAAACATGAATAATTGCAGTGCTACTCTCCAAGAAAATAAAGGGCTTAAAACACAAAAGCTACACTAACAGTCTCAAAGACATGTCCCCCTTCTGGGTATTGTACAGACTACTGCGGGGCAATCATTGCCTTACTTCCAGTCTCTCTACTAACCCCCAACCTTTCAGACCTACTGCACATCAAGTCCAGCAGTGGCAGAAACACTATGGAGATCTTTATCTCTTCTGCAACTTTAACAGAAAATATTGGAGGCATAAACGTGTTTAAAAGAGAATAAAATTTCTCTGGAATGGTCTTCCTCTCCACATAAAGCCAAATACAGCTCTTACTTTGAATAATCTGGTCAAAAGGATGGGTGACCACAAGTTCATCCCTGTATTAGTTCCCTTGTCCAATATGGATAGCGGTAAAATGTCAACTGTCAGAATATCAGTGGGACAACACATAGTAATCACCTTTGATGCAGAAGAATGCGAGTTCTATTTTCCTAGCAGGTAGATTGGTTGCCGAGACTGTAGTGCAGTATAGAGTGCTGCATTCCTGATTATGTTACCATTTGGATGAGACGTTAAACAGTGGCTCCATCTGCCTGAGTTGGTGGTAGTTCAGGTGTATGTAAAGGATCCCATGCACCTACCCATCAAAAACAGGGGTCCTTTATTTACATACAAAAATAAATCTATAAAATATTTGCATATTTATAAATATTTACATATGCACACATATTCCTAATTTTCTATATAATCATGCTAAATTTTCATCCTTATTAGACTCCCACTCCTTTTTCTATAACCATCTGATTTTACTTAATACTGTTAAAATCCTTTTACCATTAAACATACATTTCATTCTGTATAACATGAAATAACTTTTATGTATTCTTTTAACATATTCTTTACTTCTGTTCTTATATCCATATTTAATAATATCCATGTTTATTTTATCCACTTTTTATATCTTCAAAAAAATGTTTCCATAGTGTTCCAAATAACTTTTTTTACTTTTACATTTCAAAAACACATGTTCCATACTTCCTTCTTCTAACAATGTAAACATATTCTATCACTTTTCTTTTTATATGGTATATTTCCTTTTACTGGTAATGTATCTATTACCAGTCTCAACAAAAAATCTTGACATTCTACTTTCTTGTTACACCATTCGTTTATTTTTATAGCTTTAAATTTTTCATCCGTTAGATTTTCCCAAGGTTTTACACAGTAGTGATTTATCATTACATTCCTATACCACACATTTCTATCCTTTTCTATATCACCAGTTTTTATTTTCCACAAAAATAATTTTTCTTGGTAACATTTTATTTCTTTATTTACACATCGTTTTTGTCCTTTACTCTTTTTACCATACCCCAAAATTTATCATACTTACATTCATACAGTTTTACTACTAATCTCTCTTTTTCATTTCGACTTTAACACTTTGTACAAACTTAATTAAGCAGCATATACTACTGGATTATTTAACGCTAAACTTCATCATCATCCTCCATTTACAAACAAAACTTCTCTTAACTGGGTTTAATCTAGAACTCCATATAAATGAAAAAAAAAATAACTGCAATAATTACAACTGCAACATAAATACACTTACTAAGTATGCTATTTTTCCCTTCAGTACTGAATGCATCAAACACGCCTTTTTTTCTGAATTCATATTTTTTCCTTTACCAATCTGCTTAAGTAATACATTTGCTTATATAACAATTCTTGCAGTTTTTCTTGATTTCTTTCATATAATTCTCTTTGTCAAATAACTCTTTATCATTGTTCTACGTTTTCCAATGCATCAATTATATGTTCTTTTATATTTTTCACGCTCTACTTTTCTCACATCATATTACCACTGCAAAACCTTTTTTTATATTTCTCCTGAAATATCACCCTCCATTAAGACCAGTTTTTATAAAATGTGCTGCTAGTATGATCTTTAAATAACTGTGACTAATCTTGTTCCTTCATTTCATGTTTTCTCATTTATCCTTTTTATTCCTTTGCCTATTTAATATATATTCCTTTTATTTTACCTCTAGTCATATCGCAAGCTAATCAGAACATTCTGTTTTGACTACCTCCCCTTCTCCTATAACTAAACCATCTGATGCTACAAAATAAATTACAGTTAGTATAAGCATACAGTATTATAATTCTGTAGACTTGTTCTTTCCATTTTAAATCTACAGTGGTTAACCTTGCCATTTTTGCTAAACTTTAATTGAATATCTTTACTGTATTTCTACAGAATACAGCCATTCCAGAACATCTCTCATTTCCTAAATTCCAGATTAACTTTCCTCCCCATAGTTTCTCTGTAATCTTTCATTTGTTAAAAATCATGTGTCTAATATAATTACATCTACATCACTTGTATTACACCACTCCAAAATCCATTTTCTTTTTCCTATATTCTTAATACTATTCACATTTATAGAAGCACTCTAAAATTTTCATTTTCACTTTTTCTTAGATTCACGGTTTCTAAAATGAATAGCTAATTACTGGGATAGTGTTCTTAATAGTCAATTCTAAGACAAATTTCCTTCCCAAAGGTGAGAATCAACCTTGCGTCTGAGTCAAACACCTTAACCATTATATCAATCACCAATTTGTAGCTGTATATATTCTTTTTCATCCATTTCTTTTTTCTTTTGTACTTATCCCTTTACATTTTCTTTTTCTGTCTTTTACCTTTTTAGCAATATAATTCTTTTTTCCACTTTTACTACCTCCCAGTTTGTCTTCATCACTTATTTTAGAACCTTCTATGCTCTATTTTTTTCTCATCCAATTTTTCTTCTATTTTTACTACTTCTAAATTTTCTTCTTTGCTCATTTCTTTCTTTTTCCTGTTTTCATTTTTGCAATCCATCCATAAATATCCAATTGTGTTACATTTATAACATTTCAATTCACATTCTTTGCATCATGTCCCAATTTCCCACAAATATAGCATTTTAGCCCAGTTACTTATCAAATGTCCTTTTCCACAAAAAAAAAAAAAAAGTCATAAATGTTTGCAATATCTAGTACTTCTTTATATAAAGCTCTCAAAGTCTCTCCTCCTATCTCTGCTTGAAACTGTACATGAATCTTTTCTTTTTCTATGTTAAATGCTTTTATTACACACAGATTCCATGGGTAACAGTCGGTCTTGTTTTCATATTCTCCAAGAAACTTTTCCATTGAAGAAACAGTCTCAAATAGGTCACAAAATATTTCTATGTTAATAAGAATAAATAATCTTACCTCATGTGCTTTTACACCCAAGAGCTATTAAGTTGTCCCACACTTTATACCTGTCCATTTATTTCTCTTCTTTACTTTGAATCCTTACCATGTGCTTCAGTTTTTCATTTTCTTCTGTCTTCTTTTGTATAACTCCAACATTTGCGATCTTTTACTTTTCCTACATATGATTTCTTTTCCATCTCATCACTATTCTTTAGGATAGTCTCTGCATCCCCCTTTTGTATTGTCGAAAGTGTCCCCCCAGGAAATATCTTCATTTTCTGGCTCACTCTGCACCACCATTTCTTTAAACAAATCATCCCACAACCCTCATGACTGGAGGGTTGTAATTATATATCCATCATTTGCTAGATCATCTTCATCAGACAGGTTTCTTTGAAACAGTTCAATATCCTGCACACATTCTTCCAGCTAGATATTTGTTTTTTCCATTTCTTTCACTACTCCATCTCCTTCTCTCTCAATCTGCTTTCCTGTTTCTCCAGGCTTCCTCTGTGCTTAGAATGGAAACAAGAAGTGCTCTTCCAAAATGGATCCCACTCACAATGATGAGTTGGAGAAGTTTCCCAGTGCCCTGGCCAAATTTCCTTCAGTAGTAAAAATACTACCTTGGGTCTTCACCCGAAAAGAGGCTATTAGCATAGTGGGACTGACCAGGTTAAAAAAAGATAAATAAAACAAATACAACAAAATAAAATCATCTGAATAATATTAAAGGTATACGTGATATTATTAAGAGGAACTGGCACATTTTACAGACTGACAAAGATGTCAATAGTATAAATAGGAGAGACACCATCCTTTTGTTTCAAGAACAAACTATCTTTGAAAAGGATTGTATGCTACAATAATAAATATAAAGTAGGTGGGACAACACCAGCTTGTACTAAACCCTGGGGTAGTTGTAACTTTTGCCACTTGGTTGATAGTAACAATAGTTTTATACATCCAGTCAGACACAAATCCTATAGGTTTAATGTGATGGCCTCATGTAAATGTAAGCATCTGGTTTATCTAGCTCAGTGTTCAATGTGTAAGAAATTCTATGTAAAAAAAAAAAAAAAAACACTGACAGAAAAATTAGAGAACATGTTAGGGATATCAGAGAAGCTAATCCAGTTAGTTTTTTTAGGAAAAGATGTAATTGAAATCTCAGAAGACCACACTTTTAAATTCAGAGAGAGAAACTGGTTAAAGAAAATGGCTATTTAGGGAATATTAGAAATGTTATGGAAGATAAACTATTTTGGATATTAAATTTGCAAGCTAATAAAGAGATGGGCCTTAAGTGTAAGGTATTCTTTAAAACCTAGGTTAAAGTGTAGGAAATCAAGATGGTGATTATTGTCATATTTAGTCAATGTGCTAATTTCTGATTATATCATGTGATTTTAACTTTGAAGGCCATTGGTTTTTAAATTAGATTTTTTTTATTAATGTGATATATGGTCTGAAGTGGAACTTTTTCTATGAAAGTGCTTATGTTCTTTTAATAACGTCCTCTGCCTTTTACCAACACTTTTTTTTTATTTAAAATAAAATAAATGTTTGCCTAGCTTTGATTATTCATACTTGAAGTTCAATGGACTCTGGGTTAACCATACTTGTATTAATAGGTCTAATAACCTCTTGGGAATGTATGGCTAGACTTTTGAAAATCCTGATGGATGAATTGCCTAGTATGGAGCTATGACAATATTATAAATATAGAAAAAGTACATTTTTGGATCACTTGATCAATATAATCTGTTGCCTACCCTATTTCCATCCTTATCAATAGAACTCAAACTGAGGGAATCATCCCAGACATCTGGAAAATTTCCCACATAATCCCCTTACATAAAAGGTGGTAACTCTAATGATTTTTCCAATTACAGGCCCATAACTCTCTTATCTCCCTTAGCAAAGGTTATGGAAAAATGTATTCACCATCAGCTAATGAACCACTTAACCAAACACAACATTTTAGCTAACTGCCAACATGGTTTTAGACCATTTCATAGTACCACTACAGCTCTCCTTTCTTTCACAAACTTTATCAACTGCAACCGTAATAACAATTGCCTCTCTTCAGCACTCTTTATTGACCTAAGGCTTTTGACATGGTAAACCACCCCTTACTCAAATACCCTTGAATCCCTCTCTCTAGACACCAAGGCTATCTGCTGGTTCAAATCCTACCTTAACAATAGGCAACAAGCAGTTCTCTGGGAAAACGAGCTATCTTCCATCTTGCCCGTCTCCCTTGGGGTCCCTCAGGGCTCTATTCTAGGACCTCTTCTCTTCTCTCTGTTCATCAATGACCTTCCACTCAGTAATCCCTCAAGCTACATGCATACAATATGCAGATGATTCTACACTCATCTGTTCTGCCAACTCCACATCTGAACTACACTCCCAAACCCAAACAGCATTCAACACTGTAGAGACTTGTTTCTTAAAACGCTGTCTCATTTTGAATGCCAAAAAAAACAAACTCTTAATCTTTACACCTTCCGCTAAGTCCTCCCCCATACACTTTACAATTAAATCCAACAATGATACTATTATAGCCCCAGACTCTACCACCAAACTGCTAGGTATCACAATTGATAACAACCTCACCTTTGATAACCATATTAATAACACCATTAAAACAGTTAATAGAAAGATGTGCTCCTTATACAGAATAAAACCCTTCTTAACCCCAGCATCCCGTACTACAATTGCCCACTCCCATTTAATCTCAACTCTTCTATATGCTTCACCCATATATACTAACCTAAAAAAAATAATCTGGTCAGACTTGCTAACTCCTAAAATAATATAGCCTAGATTTGCCACTGGAAACCCTTTTAGAACACACCATTGTCAGAATCTACGACAACTAGACTGGTTAGAATTAAACAACACTTTGATACTATCCCAACTTACCATTGTTCATAAAATATTTTACCAACCTAACACCACCCCTATACTTTCCGATCTAATTACCCCCTATAGGAATCTCAACTCCTTACGTTTCTCTAGTAAACTTCTTGCTAGTACAAGCAAATCAAACAACCTAGCAGGCAACTCCCTGTTCTCCAATACAACTGGAAAAAACTGGAATCTTCTACCACTAGATCTAACTTCACAACCCTCCCTGCAACTCTTTGAGCAAAAACTCAAAAACCATCTTAAAACTCACTGGGTATGTCCCTGTTGCAACCATGAATAATTCCTCTGCTCTCTCTATTGCTATTCTCTGTACTACCTCCTTATTCCAATCTTTACTATTTTAACTCTCTAGAAGGATTATTTATCTCTAGTAAATTAAACTATCTATGTTAGTAATGTAATCCCACTGAGAAGTACTGTACCTTATCTCAGATATGACTGCACAGTGACTAGCTAATTCTGTATGTCTATAGGACATTATTGTTATTTTTTTCTCCCCCCAGTAATACTTATTACCATGTATACATAATATCCTTGCTTTGTATAATTTGTACTTGTTATTTTTAAGTGTTATATTTTTTGTCTATGTTATTACTGGAGCTTTTCTCCTCGGGCCTCCACTGAAAATGGAAATATATCCAGTTGGGCTAGCCCGGCTAACAAATGTAAAATAAAATAAAAATAAAATAAATAATTCCCTCAAAACATTGACAGCATTCATATTTTGGTATCCCTCTGAATAATATGATTCAAGTTGTGCCTCGGGATCTTGACAAGTTTAAACTTAGAGTTCAGCTGAAGGACTGTCCAGCAGCATTTGTCTCAAACTAATTTGTGGATGCCCACATCTTCAAAATCTCCCTTGGCCAACTCCAGATCTTTCTTTAATCCTAAATAATTATCAGACTATCATACGAAGCCGCCTGTAAGCAACAGATGAGACATTGAAACTCTTCTAGATAATACAAAGTACTTTTGACCTCCTCATTCTAGGAGTATATGCTGCCCTTTGCAGAAGATTTCTCCAGAGGAAGTGTTCATACATACAAACACAGACACAGATGTGC
Source organism: Protopterus annectens (assembly GCF_019279795.1). NCBI lineage: Eukaryota > Metazoa > Chordata > Ceratodontiformes > Protopteridae > Protopterus > Protopterus annectens. Next base: position 484,534,378 of record NC_056743.1, on the reverse strand, counting down.
ATTTGAAAAAAAAAAATATTTGGCTTACCACATCATTCTTTTATTAATGCTTTGCTATCAAAAATACATGTGCATTGGCTATTATAGTTCTAAAAAAAGTATGTATTTTCAGACCCACCTTATTCCTGCCCTGAAACAGACCTTAGCCTTCTAAGGGAGTCTGACCTTATCATTTAAAACATGCTGCTTTAACTCAGTCACTCCAATGGTGCTCAGGATGTTTGTACTGTAACTTCCAAAGGGCGGAACCTAAGCCTTTTGACAGAATCAAATTATGTCCTCATATTTCAAACAAATATTTCTGGAACCATAAGAATTATGAAATAAGTATAAATAGCAAACTTCAGCAAAAGCTATTTATAGTGGTAGTAGTTCTAGGTCTTAAACAGAATTTTATGTCACAGAAAAAAGTATTACATTTGTAATATTTTGTAAACTTACAATATCTCAGCAACCACTCAAGTTACAAGCACTCTGTCAGCAGCACTGTATTCATCTAGCTGATGGCTTTCATTCGGAGCTAAGGAGTTCTGGATTACCTGGCTGTTGAGATATTTAGAAAAATGTGAAAGCTGTATCTATATAAATCAAAAACACTTGATATCTATTGACCTGTACTAGACAGAGGTCAAATATTAATACAGCTGAGTTTGTTACTGTGTAACCTTTAAGATGAAATCTTTTAAAACCTTGTACATAGCATGATTAGATTCAAATATGAACAAGCAATATTTGACGCCTACAGGCGTAAGTAGGTGCTAACTGCAGATGCATCTGGAGGAGTCAATCAGATGTTATGAATCAAGAAAAACAGAACAGCTTTTCCATATGTTGCTTTCCATTTGATTTCTGATGTGTAGGCTGCTCTTCTGAATTATAACCTTGCTGCATGATAATTACACATAGTACAAAACAATTCCAATGTGCAATACACATGAACCCCACTTTTGATTCTGTTTGAGAAATTGGCTTGGCATTTCTGCATCATATTTGTTTTGAATTTTCATTGTACAACAGACATATGGAGAAATATCACAGCTGTACTATGTAAAAGCTGCAATAACTACTGCTTTGAACAGTGGATACTGAATGGGGTATATTTATAGTTCTGTATGATTTTAATATTTGTCACCAGAGTTGATTAGCATTCAAAATGCAAATATGCATTTAACTGTACCAAACAATGCAAAAAAAAAAGGTACTCTACTGGAAGAAAAGCCATAGGTGGCAAAACTATGAAGGTGATCAGTGATATTTAAAATGTGTGCTTCAGCTTATTTTATTAGAGAGCAAATTCACTGCAGACTCTCATAATACTGCGCTAGCATTTCAAGTATTTCAGAAACATCAGCGCAGTAGAAGTGAAGTATTGAAGCGATTTTACCTTTCATCACCATATCAACACATTAGCACTGTAGTATTTATTCATAGGCTCATAGGTTGGTACTAGGCTATTGGCCTTAGGGCCTATAAAAGCCTAGCCATAATGGTTCCTTGGCTATTGCTTCCCACAAATATTTACTTTCCTGGACCCCTTGTGCATCAGGGCTGCTGATGTGGTTCCCCAGAGTGAATTTCCTATCTCCCATCCAATCGTCAAGGTTCCTCTTGAAGAGGGCCATTGAGGCGCTTTGCATGACATGCATGGGCAAGCCTATTCCAGAGTATGGGGAGTCTATGGGTCAGGAACCTATCCCTCCAGCATGTTCTATTCAGCGTGATGACAAGGTTAAGATCCCTGGAGCGTGTGGCCCGGAGAGACTGGGATTTCTTTAAGTGTAGCATGTCCAACAACTCTGGGTTTGACATGGCCCTGTATGTTGGGCAGAGATTGCCTCTAAATAAATGATAAACGACAGAGTATAGCTGGAGTTTTTTCAGACGGTCAGCATAAGGCATCTGCTTTAGGCCTGTGATTCTTTTTGCGAGTTATTTCTGTGTCCTTTCTAGTTGTTTCACATGTCTTGTGAGGTACATACTAAACGGGGCACTGTATTCTATAATGGGTCGAATGAGGGGTGAGTACAGAGGGACAATGACCTCCTTTTTTCTGGATGAAAAGCCCTTACTAATGAGGTGTGCCATGTAGAAGGATTTTTTCATCATCAGTACTTTCATGTGGTATGCAGTGAATAGACCACAACATAAAATTCTGCAAGGGCAGCAGGTGCCAAGGCTCAAAAATGTAAGAGCAGTCACAAAAAAGCCAGCACCCAACTGTAAATGGAAATGTTTAATGTGTGGCAACACAGAACATAAAGAACAAACCGGTCTCGGCCCAATGGCCTTTATCAATGTATAATTCAGTCTGTAGTGAACCACTTGATTTTATACAAAGCCAGAAGCATTAATTAATCATTAATTAAACAATTATAAGTGTTCATTTAAGCCAGGTGGAAATAATCCCCCCAGTTTCACAATCCAGGATTTCTCTTTTATTTAACAACTTATGCCAACCTGTTTTCAAAGGTCTATTGCCCATAATCCTATCAATCATATTAAATTTGAAAATAGCTGCCTTATGTGAAATAGTATGTTTATACAGAGCTTTGGTCAAATATTTATTTCTAATGTTACTGAGATGTTCTGAGATATGAAATTTAATGGGTGTAGAAGTTTGGCCAACATAAAAAGCTGAACACGAACAAATTGCAAGGTAAACAGCCCAATCACTGCTAAAATTAGCAAAGACATTAATAGAAAAAATGTTTGGAGTGTTTTTACTAGGAAATTCCTTAGTCTGAAAAATAGGTTTGAAAAAGGAGCAGTGTCCACAAGGGTAACATCCCACAACTTTGGTCCCATCTAGAGTTGCTGTGTTGAATGTTCCAGTGGCATATAACATTTGTAATGGCTAAAATGACTCCCCAAAGTTTGGCCTTTTTGAAATGAGAATGATCATTTATCCCCCAACATGTCACATAATTTGTCATCAGCCAAACGAATGTCGCAATGCTGTTGCACTATGTCCAAAAATTCATGTGTATTCTTACCATAAGTAGTGGTAAACCTAATTTTATTATCCCTCTGAAACTGACGTTTCTTTTATGTAAGTAAATAATTTCTGGAAAGTTGCTGAATGCCCCTGCTAGTCTGAAACACCTTGACCATAGGTTACCCACGTTCCCTAAAACGGTCAAGTCTTGATCAAAATGTTTTTAGTCCTCAGTGGTATAACAGATCCTATGTATCCTCAAATTGTGACTTGGGGAATGTTAGTAATGATGTGTTTAGGATGACAACTGGAGGCATGCAGTAATGTATTTGAATGATGGGGTTTTCTATATCATCATCATTCTCTTTTGGCTTTTCCCGTTAGGGGTCGCCACAGCGGATCATCTCTTTCCATTTCTTCCTATCCTCTGCATCTTGCTCAGTCACACCAACCGCCTGCATGTCCTCTCTCACCACGTCCATAAACCTTATCTTAGGCCTTCCTCTATTCCTCTTACCTGGCAGCTCCATCCTTAGCATCTTTTTCCCAATATACCCATCATCCCTCCTCAGCACATGTCCAAACCAACGCAATCTCATCTCTCTTGCTTTGTCTCCAAACTGTCCAACATGAGCTGACCCTCTAATATACTGATTCCTAATCCTATCCATCCTAGTCACACAGAGTGCAAATCTTAACATCTTTAACTCTGCCACATCCAGCTCTGACACCTGCCTTTTTGTCAATGCCACTGTCTCCAACCCATATAACATAGCTGGTCTCACTACCCTCTTGTAGACCTTCCCTTTCACTCTTACTGGTACCCGTCTGTCACAAATCACTCCTGACACTCTTCTCCACCCATTCCACTGTGCCTGTACTCTCTTCTTCACCTCTCTTCCACATTCACCATTACTCTGAACTGTTGATCCCAAGTACTTAAACTCGTCCACCTTTACCAACTCTACTCCCTGCATCCTCACCATTCCTCTACCCTCCCTCTCATTTACACACATATATTCTGTCTTAGCCCTGCTGACCTTCATTCCTCTGCTCTCTGGAGCATATCTCCACCTCTCCAGAGTCTCCTCAACCTGATTCCTACTCTCACTACAGATCACAATGTCATCTGCAAACATAAGAGTCCACGGGGCCTCCTGTCTGATCTCATCTGTCAACCTGTCCATCACCACTGCAAATAAGAAAGGACTCAGAGCTGATCCTTGATGTAATCCCACCTCCACCTTAAACGGATCTGTCACACCCACTGCAGTCCTCACCACTGTCACACTACCCTCGTACATATCCTGTACCACTCTTACATACTTCTCTACCACTCCCGACTTCCTCATACAATACCACAACTCTTCTCTAGGCACCCTGTCATATGCTTTTCTCCAAGTCTACAAAGACACAATGCAACTCCTTCTGACCTTCTCTGTATTTCTCCAACAACACTCTCAGAGCAAACATTGCATCTGTAGTACTCTTTCCTGGCATGAAACCATACTGCTGATCACTAATCATCACCTCCCTTCTTAACCTTGCTTCCACTACTCTTTCCCATAACTTCAAGCTGTGACTAATCAGTTTTATCCCTCTGTAGTTACTGCAGCTCTGCACATCACCCTTATTCTTAAAGATAGGTACCAAAACACTTTTTCTCCACTCCTCAGGCATCCTCTGACTTTCCAAAATTTCATTAAACAATCTAGTTAGAAATTCCACTGCCATTTCTCCTAAGCACCTCCATGCTTCCATTGGTAAGTCATCTGGGCCAACAGCCTTTCCATTCTTCATCCTCTTCATAGCTGCCCTTACTTCCTCCTTGCTAATCTGTTTCACTTCCTGATTCACTATCCCCACATCATCCAACCTTCTCTCTCATTCTCTTCATTCATCAGCCTCTCAAAATACTCTTTCCATCTACTCAACACACTCTCGTCTCTTGTGAGTACCTTTCCCTCACTATCCTTTATCACCCTTACTTGCTGCACATCTTTCCCAGCTCTGTCCCTCTGTCTAGCTAATCGGTACAGGTCCTTTCCTCCCTCTTTAGTGTCCAGTCTCTCATACAACTCTCCATATGCCTTATCCTTAGTTTCGCCACCCCTCTCTTTGCCATGCGCCTCATCTCCTTATACTCATGTCTACTTTCTTCATCTCTTTGACAATCCCACTTCTTCTTCGCCAGCCTCTTCCTCTGTATACTCTCCTGTACTTCCTCATTCCACCACCAGGTCTCCTTGTCCTCCTTCCTCTGTGCAGATGTCACACCAAGCACCTTTCTAGCAGTCACCCTTACTAGTTCTGCTGTAGTTACCCAGCTATTCGGTAACTTTCCACTGCCTACCAGTGCCTGTCTTAACTCTTCCCTAAACTCCACTTCACAATCAACCTTTTATTTTTTTAACTTCCACCATTTAATCCTTGGCACAGCTTTCACACTCCTCCTCCTCTTCTTGATCACCAACGTCATTCTACATACCACCATTCTATGCTGCTTAACTACACTTTCCCTGCCACCACTTTACAGTCTCCAATCTCCTTCAGACTGGCCCTCCTACATAGGATATAATCCACCTGTGAGCATCTTCCTCCACTCTTGTAAGTCACCCTATGCTCCTCCCTCTTCTTAAAATATATATTCACCACAGCCATGTCCATCCTTTTCGCAAAATCCACAATCATCTGACCTTCTGCATTCCTCTCCTTAACACCATACCTACCCATCACTTCCTCATCCCCTCTGTTCACTTCACCAACATGCCCATTAAAGTCCGCTCCAATCACTAGTCTCTCACCTTTGGGTACACTCACCACAACTTCATCCAACTCGCTCCAAAATTTCTCTTTCTCATCCATCGCACACCCAACTTGTGGAGCATATGCACTAACAACATTCATCATTACACCAATTTCGAGCTTCATAAACATCACTCTGTCAGACACTCTCTTCACGTCTAAAACACTCTTGGCATATTGTTCCTTTAGTATAACCCCTACCCCATTTCTCCTGCCATCCACACCATGATAAAACACTTTGAACCAGTTTCCTAAACACCTGGCCTTACTTCCCTTCCATCTGGTCTCTTGCACACACAATATATCAACCTTCCTTCTCTCCACCATATCAGCTAGCTCTCTTCCTATACAAGTCATACTGCCAACATTCAAAGTTCCTACCCTCACTGCTACACTTCTAACCTTCCTATCTTCCTGCCTTTGGGCATGCCTTCACCCTCCTCTTCTCCTTCGGCCAACAGTAGCCCAATTTCCGCCAGCACCCTGTTGGCTAACAGTACTGGTGGCAGTCGTTAACCCGGGCCTCGACCGATCTGGTATGCAATTATGAAAAGTTCTTCGCAAAAGTAATTTTTGGCAGAAGTTTTATGCCGGATGCCCTTCCGGACGCAACCCTCCCCATTTATCCGGGCTTGGGACTGGCACAAAGAAATGCACTGGCTTGTGCATCCCCAGTGGCTGGGTTAAGCTGTATAAGGTACTATCAAGTTGTTTATGTATGGTTACATCCAGAAAACAAAAATAGATGTCAAATTGTAATTAACTGTAAACTTTATACCCCATTTATTTTCATTCAAATACTGGACAAATTCTTGTAGATATATAACGTCCGATTTCCACACCATCCAGCAGTCATCCAAAAACCTCTGCCAGATGTCTATTTCCTCAAGAAAAATATTATGATTACTGTCATAAATACAAAATACACAGAATGGAAGGATCAAAGGCTGAGAATACTGCATAGAGGTCATCTCACCACCATGAGATTGGTAAAGGAAGGCAGAGATGAAGATAGATTCTCGAGTGGTCAGGAAGAGGAGATAGGAATGATGGACATGTTATGAGACAGTTGGTGGGGAGAAGTCGTCTCGAAGCAGGTGGTTAAGTGATGGATTGTATCTGACTGTACACAGTAAATAAAGTCACTGTGGCTGTAATTGTTGGTCATGAAGGCAGTCTTATCAGTGAAATTGAATCCCACTGTCATTTGATCGCAAATTAGAATAAACAGGTTTTCTGAACAATTGTAATTCATAGATTCAAGCTTAAGTCAAGTCAAATGGGCCATTTTGGGGATTGTTTATGTGTCTTTTCCTGATTAGATGATAGCATGGTTCGGAGAAAGAAGGGTGTAGCTTGGACATTTTTTTCCATTCGTTGTATATTAAGCTCTTTTTAGGGAAGGGTAAGGTTTATTTAGAGGGGTATTTTAAGTTGTATATTTGCATTATAGAGGGTTTTTAGTTCACATTTTTGTTTTGTTTTATATATTGGGGTACAGTGATTTTAGGAATATTGCGTGTGGGTTTCTTTGGTAAGGGATTATTACATGTTTAGACCTTGAAGTTGCACATTTTAGGGTTTGGTTCAATTTTGGGAGCTCATCAGGAACAGATACTTTTTTGAGCTATATCTGGGAATACTGGACAGGACTTCAGAGAAGATTATGAATGACAGAGATCTTTTGAACAGGACAGAGATTTAAAATCTACATTTAATGAAATATATGCAACTTCTAATTTGCTGAAAGTTTTTAAATGTATTATCTTTTAATGAAAAATACATAACTTTTACTGTACTGGGGTGTTTAAATGCATTATTTATTAAAGCATTTAATTGAACTTACTTGTAATAGTTTTGTTTCTGAAATCAGTAGCTTTTATTTTGTTGAATAGTTAAAAATTGTTCTTCATATCTTGTTAAATTTTGCCGTGAAATGTTTTTTTATATATATATATTTTTTTTAAGTCTGGCATTTCTGTATTGCTCTCTGTGTAGGCAGTTAGCTTTTGCTAATGTTGGGATTTCCTTGCATCCATCCACAGCCCCTTTTTCCATTTTTGCACGAGATCAGTGTGTCACTTCAACAGTGACAATCATATAGAGGAAATGTTTACACCCATGTGTGATTTCCTTATGTATTATTCCTTTTTTATTTTTATTTATTCAGTTCTTTTTATATTGTTTTTGTAACTGTTCATCAGTTCTTTTTGTTTGAGGGGCTAGATTTTTTTCTATGAACCTATAAAAAAAAGAATTCTGGCTTTCAGGTATACTAGGAGTCAAACTACAGTAAAATCCAAATCTTCAAGAGCAGTTCAGGACCAAAGTTGAAAAGTTTATTAATTTAGTTTTTAAAAGGACACAGGGTATAAAACAACTCAGTACAGGCTACTTTTTAAATGTAATTTAACTGAATCAGTTTTATTAATTCCTCTGATTTTATTCAGTGTATTTTAGTTAAGTAGTTGCTTTTATTATGGTCTTTTATGCAGTTATTGGTGCTGTTACTTTTCCTGTGGTGCCTGTGTATGGTTTTGTTGTTGAGTTTTATTTATCCTCTGAGTGGTTTGTGTTAGTTTTTAATTTATAACCTGTTGATATGACTCGCGTGGAAGATGGTAAAAATAAACTTCCTTTAACAAGATTCTGTTTTCTGTGGTGCCTATCTGTAGATATTTTCATTAACAGAATGGATCGGACGGGCAGGTTTATCTCACAAAGGAGATATCTGCTATGGAACAGACTCTCCATCCATGTAAAAAAAAGTTCATCCCTGTCCATATTGAAGCTCAGCTTGGATCAGTGGATGGGAAAAAAGGAAAATTTACCCCAGGACTGCCTCCTGTATTTCTAATGGACAAAGGCAGCTCCTTAATGCATGGGTCCTCTAATTTTATCTATGGTATGATCCTCAATTGCTCTTACTAGGGGGTAATACATACCTTTAGACTATGGGGTAGGTAAGGATACTCTATCAACTTGGATAGGTTACTTTAGGCACTAAAAAGGAAACTGGCTAGTCTTAAAATGGTCCACAAGGGCAGCTAGCCTAGCAATTACCTGTGAACCTATGAACTTAGTTACAGATGAAGGACTGTGATAGAATCAGCTTGTTAACGCAAGAACTGGCAATTGAGAAATGATTCCCACCTTTTCACTCATGCCCTTCTGTTACAGAGGTTTGAGGCCACGTTTCTAAAATGAGCAGAACTCAAACCTACACATCCAATAAAATACATTCATGCTGCAGACAAAAGACTGCAGGCCCTATATCTGAATGTGGGACGGGAATGACAGTCCTTTGACCTTTTGTTTCCTCATATTCTATGATCAACCTGAAAGATGGGCCTGACTTTTTATTTAACTGCAGACTTTTACAACTGTAAACAATAAAGACATTAGTTCAGCATATGAACTAATAAATGATTGAATCAATGAACTAACAGTACTAGTACTTGAAGTTTTTTTTGACATTTTCTTTCTATTTCTAAATAGCTCTTGAGTTGCATGCAATGACAGGCACTTGGGTTTAAAACAAACTCATATCCTGGATTAGCACATCAGCTATACAAATTATGACTTGTATTTTCTTCATCTACATTAGCTAATCTGAAAAATCAGGTTACAAGTATAATGATTCTACCTGAGACTGCTACTATATCTGCAAGAGCCTTTCACTTTGAGTCTTTAGCTTTACCCTTTATCAGGCAGATCGGGTATTCCCACCTTATCTGTTCTCTTTTACAAACTGGATGAACACGAAATACATTAAAAAAATCTATTCATGCAGCATGTGTTGAGTGTGCTTTCAATGAGCGAGATTATGAATGCCTTGCTTGGAATAGTGCCTATCCAGTATTATGGTGTCATGAGCTTCTGTGAAGAAAAATGGCAGTTTTTGAACTGCTGTTCTAGCCATCATGTAAGAATCACTGAGGTTCCTAATGCTACCTGTCCTATGCACTGCTATAAGAAAAGGTTCAAAGGAAAGCTGAGCAAACTTAAATCCTAAATGCTACTCTCCAGTATTAATTACTTAATCCAGATAATCGGATCCACATTCATGTAAGGGTACCTAAATGAAAAGAACTCTGCTTACAATGAAAATGAAACCTTTTTGAAAAGGAACAGTATGAATTATTAGTGAAATACTGGATCAGAATTATTCACCTCTATGAAAGAAAGATGCAGAAAAGATGGACATTTGTAGTACACTTACAGTATCTGTAGAAAAGACTTATTTTTTATTAATAGTTTGCATATTGTATAATCAGTCACTTTAATTAATCCTTTATTCTCCTAAGACTGTAAAATGTTGTCATTGTATCTAATGTACCATTGAAAGGACTAAACTGTGTGAAAATCTACCTAAAGATTCAATCTGATTATTGCCAGTATATAAACCCATGGTCTATATGTGAAGGCTTACAACCTAGAAAGATCATAGCTGTGATTGTTACAATGTGACATAGTGGATGCAGTGTAACTGTTTTGGTCTTAAGTCCCAGAAATAAACTGTTTTGTAGTATGTAGCTAATGCAGAAAAGAAAGGAAAACAAACTTTAAGACACTTATGCATATATGCATTGATTAGAATGTTTCCTTTTTACTTTTGTAAGAGAGACAAATAGAGGATGATGAAGTTTTTTTTCAGAATTATGAGTTTGATCCTGCTCCATGGCACAGAGGGATAAAACCCTGTCTATGATTCAGGTGACTGTATTTCAGTTAATGGCTCAGGTACCTAAAGGGATTGGTGGGAGGAGAGAAATCATGAGGTTTAGGCTGTTGACCTCCCTTTAGGAGCAGATATTAGATAATACGCAAGTGTGGTTGGAGTTGCTGTTAAAGCCCTCGTAGAGACTGGAGTCTTTGAATGGCAGGTAGTTCATATGTCTGTGGTTGGATCTGGTGGCGGTCCTGCTGTTTGGAACAGATGGTGATATTCTCATAGATTTAATTTTATTTATTGACATTCCTTTAACCACAAAGTCCAACTCTGTCACAAGAGCCTATTTTCAATGAAGACCCAAGGAGAAAAGCTCCAATTTGCAAAACTAAGTTACAAAACATACTGATTATGCACATAATCAATTGTTCTCCAGTTCCACCAATAAGTACCCACGACTGCCAAAGAAAATGGTATATCCACAATTTATTAAAACAACAATACGGACTGATACGACAAAAAACACACAGAAACAGCGTAGGGTGATACAAAGTTAAACGCTTTCAACCAAATCAGCTGGTCTTCATCAGAACTAAAACATGTAACTGATTCTGTCTGGGTCAACAACGTTGAAAATTACTAATAGTAATGCACCCGACAGTGAAGGTGAGGTTCTTAATGACAGTCTTGATATACCTAATGGGCAGAAAATATATAACAAAAGCCAATACAACACGTTAGATATTACTGCTCCTCTGTCCAGTAGTAATATAAATTTGACTGATTTTACCTTTGATTTTTCCCTTTATGATATTGACTTAGAGGCCAAAAGGACAGGTACCAAACCTAAGCGGGTGCTACCAGCCAAGACGTATTCAGCGGTTACTGAACATAACACCAAAAACAGTAAAGGACTTGTGTCACAATTTAAATCTTTGCAACCATCCACTGCCAGCCGAGCAGAGAATTTTAAAGAAAATCAATTTAACCAATTTTTAACTTTTAATTGTGACATTGATAAAATGGATGGAAGGAACATTGTTATTAATTCAAAAGCAGATGCCATGGAAGAGACTGGGAGTTTAAAAAGTACGATTTATGCATTGGGAAAGAAATTAAAGACTATTAATGGACTGAAAGTTGACAACATGTATTTATCAAAATGTATAGACAGTAAGATTGTTCCCATGGGATTGAGATTCTTTAAGTTACCCATGGGTCTTGATTTGACGAATACTGGTGGTAATGAATTTAATATGTTATTTGATGAATGTGGGTACAACTTTATGCGATTACTAGTCAAATACAATGATGAAAGATTAAGTAACCTAATACAGGAAGCTGAAAAACTTAATATACGTATTGTCAATGATTTACTATTTATGCAGTGGGAGTAGTTATATAACAAGCAATTTTTAGAAGCAGAAAAATGGGTTACTAAATTGTGTCAACGAAAAAACAATAAAATGTTGAGACAGGGAACAATATAATAAAGGCACAGCCTATAATTGGCCCAGTCCCTGGAAATATAATATACAAGAACACAATACCTACAATAAGTACAGTAATAACAGTATAAATAGTAAAAATAATTATCAGGATTTACATGGAGGAAGAGGACATTACGGGAGACAGGATTTTCAGAGGTACCCAAGGGATACGAGTCAGCCGTATCAGAGAACCAACCAGAGAGAAAATTATTACAAAAGAAAGGCTTACAACCAGTATTATTAGAATCAGACATTAATTCTTTTTCTAATTCTTTTTCTAACACTGAGACTATATTTATGAATAAATCAACACTCTCATGTGAAAATTTAATTCAAGACAACATAAATTACAAAAATTACAAATACGTAAATAATACAGGCGAAGACAGTAATTATATTATGATTAAAGGGAATATTTATTCCTATAACAACTTTAATATTTATAATTATTCAAATATTTCTATTAAGTTTACTCATTTTGATTTATTTGAGAAAGGTATGAAATTCATACCTAATCCTAAATTTAATTTAACTGAAGTATTAATTGACTTTAAGAAATATATAAGGAAGATTAATTTGGAAATATTCTTTAATGATACGGCAAAAAAGGATTATGTTTGCATAAATCAGGGATCTAATAACCAGATAAAGAAAAAGAGTATTTTTACGCCACCCAATCATCCTGTTATAGACATCTTTGATAAAGTAGTCACAAGGAAAGTATATCAAGAATACAATAATTTAAAACAGGCAGCAAATATTACTAACTTATACGAAGAAATGAAACTACTCAGCGAAATTAAAAATGATAACATCAGAATCATGAAACCAAATAAAGGGGGGGGGGGGGTTGTGCTATATGATAGTATACAGTATACAAAGAAAATTTATGACATATTTAACTGGAAACTTTGAGACGATTTCTTTGAACCAGTTGCATATAGCTTATCAATGTATTGACTCGTATATAGAGGAATACCTATTAGATGGTAGAATTACAGAAAAAACATACAAATTTATTAAGGTAAAATTTCCAAAGGTAGCCACTCTAATAGGTATACCCAAAGTGCACAGGGACACTAAGGACCCCCCTTTAGAACAATAGTCTCTGGAAGTAATTCCAAAACTTTCCCTATGGGCAAGTATATAGATATCAAGTTAAAGGACATGTATTCGATTATTAAACATATGGTCAAGGATTCGTGGGTCTTCCTATCTAATTTTCCTATCAATACTATAATGAACAACAATACTATTATAGTGACAATTGATGTTATAGACTTGTTCTCCTGCATCCCAAAACAGGAAGACTTAGAGGCCTTTAACAACAGTTTAGTGAAGTACACCAATCTAGAGTGGGATGAAATCTGTCTACTAGTAGAGATGATGTCCATAGTATTGGACAACAATTTTATTTACTTTGAGGGAGAATATTTTAGGCAAACCAGGGGGGTTGCTATGGGGGCAGCATGTGCCCCCACATATGCCAACCTGGTTATGCTTAATTGGGAAGATAGTCATCTATTCCTCAGTAAATATTTTCGATATATTAAATACTACTCTAGATTTTTGGATGACATCTACATTTTATGGGAAGGAGAACAAGACATGTTACTTCAATTTATTTATTTTCTTAATAGTAGCAGTGATTATTTGAAATCTACATATTCGTTTAATAAAAATGGATTACCATACTTGGATACATTTATATATTATGATGAAGGTAAAGTTCATTCTAAAATTTACAGGAAAAGTACATTCTCCAATAATTACCTGGATTATTCTAGTTGCCACCCTTCGAAAGTTAAATACAATGTGTTTAAGGGTCAATGTATTCGAGCAACTAGAATGGTCTCTGACTATGAAGAGATGAAAATTGAATTATTTATTAAAAAACTATTCAAACAAAGAGGATATCCTGAGAAAATGATGGATGAGATTATTGATTATGTTATTGGACAGTGGAATATTAAATACAAACCATTATTTGGAGCTGGAAATATATTTATTAATAAATTTGATAGTAATATGTTCAGGAATAAATCAGCTTCCAATTTTCAGAGAGTTTGTATATTACAATACAATGTAGGAGTAGATAGTATTAAAAGAATAATTTATACATTTTGGCACTTAAGTACTGACACACGTTTAGTAAAAATACTGGTAACTAAACCTAATTTCATTTAAAAAATGGGAAGTAACATGAAGTCTTTAACAGAGCACAGATACATTGATAGGAAAAGTAGTTTCATGAATAATAACAATAGAAGCAAGAAATGTGGATTTTGTAACCAATGTAGATACATGTCACAGGAAAAGAAAATAAAATTACAGAATGGGCACAAGACAATTATAATATGTAGACAAGGAAACTGCAATACCAAAATGTTGGTATATTTAGCCAAATGCGACATATGTCCAAGCTTCTATTTAGGAAGAACTGAAAGATGTCTTAAAAAACGAATTTATGATCATGTATATAGCATTAAGACTAAAGATAAAACAAATTAATTATATCGACATATAGATAAAGGTGATGAACATCAATTTAAGTTTAGTATTCTTGATATTATAGACATAGACCCAAGAGGTGGTGACTTTAAGAGTTTATTAGCATATAAAGAGACATGGTGGCAAATATGGTTGGATGCCACCGCCCCACCAGGCTTAAATGACTGTATTTCAATCAAATCATTATTACGTCCATAAAGTCAAATATTTATGAAAATATTTATGAAAGTATTGGTTTTGGTTTTTGATAGATGAACATATTGTTTATTTTAGATCCCATTGTTCAAGTATTAGTTATATATGTAATTTCATAAATACTTTATAAGCATATTAATAAGTCATTAGGATTAACTTATAAGTATATTAAGAAGTTATAATGGAAAATTGTCACATGATTTTAAATGAGTTTAATTTTATCTAGTATTTATTCAGTATTTAATTAATTTTTTACCATGTGTCTTTTCTTCCATGAGCATATACATTTTATATATTATTTATATATTATTATATCAGGTAGAGTTCAAGCAATATTAATTTATTTATAGCTTTAATAAGTTGAAAAAAGTACATAAAAGGAAAGTTATAAGGTCTTGGCGATAGCAATATTTTAATACTTTTTTCAAGTTTTAAAGTTTTTTTTTTTAATTTAAAGTAATTTAAGATTGTTTTATAAGTAATTGTTGAATATAACATTTTCATGAGTAAATTTTGTTAGCATTTTTTATGGTGTTATATGGGATGTAAATATAATATGTAAACATTTGGTCAATGTAACTAAGGAACGGTGAGTGGTTTTGGCACCACAAAAGTTATTTAAACAGTGGAACAGTTACATGTTTTAGTTCTGATAAAGACCAGCTGATTTGGTTGAAAGCGCTTAACTTTGCATCACCCTACACTGTGTCTGTGTGTTTTTTGTCGTATCAGTCTGTATTGTTGTTTTAATAAATTGTGGATATACCATTTTCTTTGGCAGTCGTGGGCACTTATTGGTGGAACCGGAGAACAATTGGTAATAGTGTGGATATATTTATATTTTTATTCTGTATGCACATAATCAGTTAATTACAAAGCTGCAGATAGAGAAAAATAAAATATTAGACTAAGAAAAAAGATAAAATACAATTTTGGTTTGAGGCATAATACACTACTACGGTAGCAATGCTAGTGTTTAGAAAGTATTGGTTATAGTTTACAGATATAGAGCAAGGAGAGAAAAAGGGGCAAGGAGCTATTGAGCAATGACAGGTTAGTGAGAATAATGGATCGCAGTGGTGGAACAGAATACAGGTCATTTAGGACTAGATCATTCATTACAGGCAGACGTAAATTTCTGACAACAGTGTGGAAGGAGAGCACCCCATAAATCTCAGTTATACAAGTCTTCGCCATGCAAGCAGCTATGGGAGCTCCATGGATCAATACTACCCATTTATCAGTCCATTGCTGTCAAACCCAAAACTGTCTAATTTCACATTGCTAAAAAGATGTGGGGATGAGGTGTCATCAAGAGGAGAAGGAACAGTTCTTATGAAACAGCTTGAATATGAGAACTACATCTATGGTTTATTGCAAAATACTAACACATACGAACCTAGCTCGTTGAATGAACTCAATATAGCAGTGAGTAAAATTAAATACTACATACATGATTTACTTTTGCAAGGATTCCTGGACGAGAAAACTCACAACTTTTTACTTGTACCTAAACCCAGAACAGCTGTACTTTTTGGTATTCCCAAAGTGCACAAGGGCCTGACTCCTTTAAAATTTCATCCTATTGTATCGGGAGCAGGTAGTGTGACTGAATCCCTTAGTACATTTATTGATTTTCATTTGAAAAAATATGTTACACAGTTGGATTTTGTTTGTAAAGATTCCTGGGAATTCCTAACCAATATAAACCAACAAATGGATAATTCTAACCTGTTCATGATAACAATAGATATTGTTGAATTATTTCCCAACATACCGCACGAGCAAGGTATGGACTGGTTCGGGGAAGCTATTGTCAAGGAATCAGGTCTAAATAGTGATTTAGTTAACACAATACTGGAATTTATGAGAATTGTGTTGCATAATAACTTTATACACTTTAATGAAGAATTTTACAAACAAAAAAGTGGGGTGGCTATGGGCGCTCCATGCGCTACTGCCTATGCAAATATAGTCTTGCACAAGTGGGAAAAGGAATTCATCCACAACACCAGCTGGAAAGAACACATCAAATTTTATAAAAGGTTTTTGGACGATATTTGCATTTTATGGTCAGGTACAGAACAACAATTTTTAAGTTTTATTGATTATCTGGGGAACACCACTTGTTTTCTCAGATTTACTTACACTTTGAGTAACAAATGTTTGAATTACTTGGACATCACATTAACGAAAAGACCTAACCAAAAAGGCTTTACTTCACAGATATATAGGAAGGAAACACACTGTAACGCATATTTGCATTTTGACAGTGGTCATCCTTGGCACATTAAAAAGGGTATCATTAAAGGACAGCTGGTGAGAGCGTCCAGAATGTGTAGTACAGACAAACTATTTCAGGACGAGGTAGAATTTTTAAGAAAAGCATTTCACAGCAGGGGTTACCCATTTAAATTGTTTCAGGTCATACTGGATGAAATTGTTCATAGAAGAGAGAATGATCTCAAACCTTTGTTGGGAACAGGGCCAGTACCATTTAGTAAGCAGTATGCTGTAAAGTGTGATAAGCACAAGAATTTTGTATACACATATTCCCAGGATTCCTTATTGATTGAAAATACTATTAAGAATTTATGGCCTATGATTGCGTTACAAGACGAATTCAGCAAATTATTCCCTGAACATATTTCCTTTACCAGAAAAAGGAATATTAATTTGAAGGGAATATTTGAGCAAAACATGAATTCAACAGAGAAGCAGCAAGGTTCAGTAGTAAAAAGAAAAGGGACCTTTGCATGTGGTAGATGCAAACAGTGTTCGTATCTTATCAACAAAGAACAAGTTTACATCCCCTCATGTAAAAGTATGTTGTATGCTAAGGGCAACTTCAATTGTAACTCATCGGCTGTAATATACATAGGATTCTGTCAAAAATGCCCATCCTTTTATGTGGGCAAAACTGAGAGGCAATTGAAACGCAGAATATATGAGCACATAAATGACATCAAAACAAAGAAAGAAACAAGTGCTTTTTATAAGCACTCTCTCAGTTGCAAGAACATGACATTAAAGTTTTTTGTAGTGGACAATGTAAAACAGGATTTGAGAGGGGGAGACTGGGAGACAATGCTTGGCATTAAAGAATTAACTTGGCAACTAAAACTCAATGCAACTAAATACCCAGGCCTAAATGAAGGGATAAGTATAGGTGATATTCTTAAAGCTAGAAGAAACAGGATCAAATGAAGCACCTCTACATTGTCACAATTTAAAGATGTATTAACATTAATGCCTTTGAACTTGGTGATTTATGACTTTTTACTGGTTCAATTATTCCTTAGAAGCAATGGACATGAAGAATGTTTGATTTTCTGGTATCAAAACTGGTGCTAATTGTAACCCAAAAGAAAGTATTGCATTTCAATATAGGTTTGTAGTACATTTAGTATGCAAGGGGTTTATATAAAACATTCAGGTGATATTTTAAGATTTTACACACTCCTTAGAAGTAATGGGCATGTGAAATGTTTTTGGTATCAAAACTGGTGCTAATTGTACCCCAAAAGAAAGTACTGTATTTCAATATATGTCTGTAATGCATTTTATATATAAGGGGTTTATATAAAATATTAAGTGACATTTTAGGATTTTTTAAAGTTAGTTATATCTTTTTCATCAAGCCATAATAAGATTGGGTAGTAAAGCAACAGTTTTTAATGTTTTTAAAGAGTAGAATTACATTTTTTAGAACGTATATATTGTTAAGTGTTTTTTTCTAACATTTAATTGATGGTAATGATGTAATTAATTTAATCACATGAGCAGGGTTGGTTTAGTTTAAATATTGAGGGAAGCAATAACCTAACACACTTGAAAAAGCCCGTTACGAACGGGCGAAAGCGCTTGTGGTTACTGGAATGTTTTTATCTCGTTGTGGTGCAATAAAAGGATTTTTCAACTTTTCCTGCTCGTCCAACTTGTGTCCTAAAATTTGGAGCAATCTAAAAGTACTGAAGTGATCATCTGTCTGCAGTAGTGTTCTGTGTCAGTTTACGGAGAGTACAGTGCCTTTCTGCCTGGTGGGATTCGTGGTACTAGTTTGTTCGAGTTGTTTTGTTTCCACATAATCAGTTAATTACAAAGCTGCAGATAGAGAAAAATAAAATATTAGACTAAGAAAAAAGATAAAATACAATTTTGGTTTGAGGCATAATACACTACTACGGTAGCAATGCTAGTGTTTAGAAAGTATTGGTTATAGTTTACAGATATAGAGCAAGGAGAGAAAAAGGGGTAAGGAGCTATTGAGCAATGACAGGTTAGTGAGAATAATGGATCGCAGTGGTGGAACAGAATACAGGTCATTTAGGACTAGATCATTCATTACAGGCAGACGTAAATTTCTGACAACAGTGTGGAAGGAGAGCACCCCATAAATCTCAGTTATACAAGTCTTCGCCATGCAAGCAGCTATGGGAGCTCCATGGATCAATACTACCCATTTATCAGTCCATTGCTGTCAAACCCAAAACTGTCTAATTTCACATTGCTAAAAAGATGTGGGGATGAGGTGTCATCAAGAGGAGAAGGAACAATCCTGCCATGAAGCTCATGATTAATCCTGTCAAACTGCAATTGTGACAGAAAAAATATGAGTTCAAATGCATGTATGGGAGACATTCTCCAAGTCTGTGCCTTGTGATATAATTTGCTTTTCTATGTAGGACATTTTGAAGTGAATGCCAAAGTGAAATGGGTGCATGAATATTCTGATAAAAAGCCTAGAAGGGGTAGGATCCAGATCTAGTTTTATATGTGTACATTTGTGTATATCTGTGGTTGTTCAAATGAAATATAAAATTATAGATATATTTCCTAGTCAAACCAGTTGAATGAAAGTTTATATTTCAAATGAAGTATCATGCTTAAATATAACAGTATATAAATAAAAAGATGCAAAGGCTTATGAATTAACTATACATGATCTAAAAAATATGACTTCATTATTTAAGGGACATGGGCTATTTATATAAGGTACAATTATATGAATCGCAGTGCACTAATGAGAGCTATAAAAGCTATTTGTTTTACTATACACAATACAAGATATATAACATCAGGTTTATTTAAATGTCTACCAATTATGAAACAGATTTTGTTTCAGTATAAAATTCAGTGGTAAGATTAATTGGTAAGCAGATTTTACAGTGTGCAGTTTACAGCACTTCTCCGGCAATTGCTTGTATGATGTTAAAAAATAGTTGTTCTGAGAACACTGTAAATAAAGGTTACGATCAGAAGAAATACATGCAGAATACAACTAAATAAATCCAGTCTGAACTGAGCTGTGAGTGCGCAGTGGTCAAGTCTGAAAATGTGCAATGTGTGACAAATATATGAGAAGTACGTTGTGATTTTTCATTAGCAGATAATAGTGTACTAGTAGAAAAATTAACTACAAATGTTATTGCTGGTAATATACAATTGATATAATTTTATTATAAAAGTAGGAAATTATTCTTAATTGAGAACAGAATTACTCCATAAAAAGACTCTATTAGGAAATTCCATTTCTGAAAATGATGAGGGAGCCTGTCTTATTATAACACCACTGAAATAGATCATCACATATTTATTTATTTCTGTATTTTCCTAATATGGATTGCTGTTTGTTATTCATTTTGGTAGGATGTAATAAATGCATAAGTTGTTTAAGTAAAAGCACTGTACCTTTCCTGAAAGGGGATATATACAGAGTATTATGTACTCTTTCTACTTTCTTTCTGTAGGGCAATTCACAGAAATTAATTAACCCACATGATACTGTAAAAATAATTACCTCCTATAAGAATTATAAACTACGTGCAGTGTACCTTCCCTGATGTACCTAAAAAACAAGAATCTACCCTTTTTAATGCAAGAGATAAAGTAATATTGGAAAGGCAGCAAATAATAAACAAGACAAAATGGTATTATAGACAGCTTAGAACTAGATAGTTTGGGGGAGGGACAAATAGCTTCTGTTTACATTTATTTCTACAATAAATTGGAAACTATTCACCATTTAATGAAAGGCCAATAGCCAGAATGAGCACTGTATTTCCAGTACAGCACATGTAACAAACTATTTATGTTGTGGTCACAGTATCAGCCTACATTTTTTGCATTTATCAAAATATATGCCTTTATGCTGGCCACAGCATGACTTCCCTTGCAACTATCAAACAATACATAATTGAAAACTTATCTCATAGTCACAGATCTGGGAACCTATGGCAACAATTAACTGTCCTTTGATTACCACATATCCGCTATTATATCTACAGGTTTGAGGTCCAGGTCCAAAGATGTAATTGTTTCACTGTACTTTACTTTAATCAGACTAAGTGGATATAATGCTTCAATCATTATATACCTGTCCAAACAGTTGTCATTGCTGGATTGACCACACTACTTTCCATCTAAAAATAGTTAAGGTCCTAAACTACAGAAACTATACAGACCGTCTCAAAGCTTTGCCCCTCTTTCATGGAATAATATAGGCTACTGAGAGGTGACCTCTGCCTCAAAAGACCCCACCCTATCAGACATATTACATATTCTCCAAGTCCAATGGTTTTGTTGAGCACCGATTCAAGGGGTCTCAATCTCGTTTGCAAAACGATAGAACATGCTGGAGGAATAGGTATGTATCAAAGATTACCTGTTGCATGGGACCATTTTCCAATCAACACAGAGATGTACATTTCTTACTCTAATCAAATAGCTTTGGACAAATGGATAGAAAACCACAAAATGAACCCTGGTTTAGCACCCATGTAATCATGGATAGGGGGCAACAAGTACATGTCCTAACATATCCTTGATGTGCCCAATTCTGGGTAATTTATATGAGAAGCATAAGGGGTAAAAACTACCATGGAAATGCAAGTCTAGATTTCTTTAGATCCACACAAATCAATACCCTAATAAGTGCCCATAAACAGTCATGTTACTCATGTAAGGAGGATATATATCCTGAAACTGTTACATAAACATCTGTGTAAGAGTAAATAGTAAGAATCCAGTCCCAGTTAAGACATTACTGTAGGCTCCTACATTCTGAATGATCTGCAAATAAGCCCATGAAATGACAAGGCATGTACTGCCATCTGTTGAGTTACCATGGGATATGCCATACCTGTTGGCTATAGAAGTCTTAACACCATGCAGTTTGATAAAACTATGACCATTGCAGACATGTACTGCACTGTCAGATGATGGTGCAACAGGCTTCTGATACACCACGATCATGGCCAAGTTAGATTCACAAACAGTTTTACCTTCATTGGCCATGACTATCAAAGTTCTCTCGTTTGCATAAAAGTAAATGAGAATATCTAGCCTGGGGGAAGTACACAATGGGGAAAGATTGTTTTGGTCACTGTCAGTAATGAGGACTTGTGTGTGTCTTTGTGGTTAACTGCTAGATTGTATTCACTATACTCAAGGTGTATGCAGCCATAAAATATGTTTTAAATAAAGATATCAAATATATTTCTGCATTTTTTACTGATGGCATTGCCCAGGCATATTCACCTGATCAACACGTCAGCTTTTTGGATTTTAATATATTTGGAATTTTTTTTCAACTGCTGAAGGTTCATTCTTGTAACTTTTATTGAGCTTCACAGGAATGACCTTGATTACACCTATGATTGCAGATCATGATATAATTAAAAAAAAGTTTTACTTAATTATGTGGTCAGACCAAGTGCATCTATCCATGCTCCAGAATCATCTGGTGGCTGTTAATTATACAGAATGTGTTTTTGCATACACACCAGTCCAATCATAAATGCAGACAACCATGATAAAACCCACTGCAGACATTACATAGGTATCACTTTTTATGAATGGGCATTCTTAGGAGTGGCCTTCTGTTGTAATTATTTGCTAAGCTTAATTAATTTTTAAATAGTATCAGATACATTTGTTTGGCTATATGATTTTCCATTTTCTTGTAAATTTTGTAAAATAATGGTAAATTTCAGAATTTGGACTGCTCACTAAAAAAAAGATTAAGCTAAGGTATTCATTCATATATTTACTGCTTATACAACTATTTGCATTTTCATTATGTGCTCTGAAAAGAGAAAATATTTTAATTTTGCACTGTCTCTGCCCAGACATATTATATATAGATGGGTCCCCCTTCATAACATCGGCCTACCATTCGGTGACTTTCAAAAGCTTGAGGTGAAAACATCTTAAGTTTACAATCACAAACTCCCGGAACATCGTATTTCCTCTCTGAGAAAGTAACCACTTGGCCACCATGGTGAACTTTGCCCTTTCACCACTGTAGTGCAAACTCAGAGTTGGTATATTTAAGTGGGGTGGTGGGGGTGAAGTCCCTCACTCTGGCGTGTGTAATTTGCTTCTGTTTCTGATTTTATCATTGTTGGCCAAGTGGCTACTTTTCCCGGAGAGGAAATATGATGTCCCATGAGTTCATGAGTGTAAAAGTACAGTTTTGTACCTACCATAAATGTAGATGTTCGAAGATCCACATTGCTGCAGTCCTTACATATGGGTAGTCCGCTGTCTTCGGTCGGCCCGAATACCAAAGTATAAGGCTGACGTCGGTCAAGGCGCTTAAAACTGACATCAGGACGTCAGGGTACAAAAGCGCATGACCGACGTCATTTCCTCAGTCTTTTCTTGCCCCAGATGTCAGAAGGCCCTAACACAAAAGGCCAAAGCCAAAAACCAGCAAAAACTAACCAATCACCCGTGCACTAACCATATTTACAATATGTACAACACAAACTACACCACCACCTTCAACATCAGAGGGGAAGGAGGGAGGGTAAATTGGACTGCAGCAATGTGGATCTTCGAACATCTACATTTATGGTAGGTACAAAACTGTACTATGTTCTTCATCTCACATTGCTGCAGTCCTTACATATGGGTAGAATCCCAAAGCAGAGGTAAGGGAGGATGGCAAAACTATAAAGCATTAGGAGCTGCCAAAATGCCCTGTAAAATAGCAGTGGCAAATCCAACCCTAGATTTAGAGTAAAGTGGAAGGTGGTAATGCTTAGAGAAAGTATGCACTGAACTCCAAGTAGCTGCTTCCAAAATATCTTTAGTAGCCACCTCCCTTAAAAAAGCTGTAGAAGTGGCAGTAGCCCTAGTGGAATGAGGCCTAATCCCAGCTGGAATCTCCTTACCATGATGGGAATAACAGAAAGCAATACAAAACCCAATCCACTTAGAAATAGTTTGTTTTGAAACAGGTTTGCCCTGAGAACCCAAAGCAAAAGAAACAAACAACTGCTGAGACTGCCTGAACCCTTTAGTTCTGCTCAAATAATATCGCAACTGTCTGTGTATATCCAAAGTGTGCAAAATCCTTTCCCCTTTATTTTGGGGGTTTGCATAAAAAGTAGGCAAATGAATAGTTTGGTTTAAAGCCACACTAGAAACCACTTTAGGCATAAAAGAAGGGTTAGTACGCAAAGACACCCTATCCTTGTGGAAAATTAAGAAAGGCTCAACTGCCATAAGGGCCTGTAATTCAGAAACCCTCCTCGCAGAGGTAATGGCCAACAAAAAAACAGTCTTCCATGATAAATATTTCAACTCTGCTGATGCTGCAGGCTCAAAAGGTTGTAGAGTGAGTTTCTCCAACACAAAATTGAGATCCCAAGCAGGAGTAGGAGCTCTACGTGGGGGTCTTATATTCTTTGCCCCTCTAAGGAATTGCTTAAACAAAGGCTGAGAAAATAATGGTGGGTCACAGTCATAGTGAGCAGAAATTGCTGCAGCATGAACCTTTATAGAGGAGAAGGACAAACCTTTGTCCAATAACTCAGTAAGGTATTGAAGTGCAACACTTAAATTAGGTTTAGAAACATCAAAGTCCTTTGCTGTACTCCAAAATAAAAATCTCCTCCATTTATCTGCGTAAACCTTCCTTGTACTAGGCCTTCTGGCCTCCAAAATAACATTCAAAACTTGTTGTGGAAGCTGAGACCCTCCAGGGTTTAAAACAGAATATGCCAGGCTGTCAGATGTAGAGAAAGAAGTTTGACATTGAGTAAATGACTGTTCTTCTGAGACAGCAGGTGAGGAATCGAAGGCAAAGGCCATGGAGGCTCCCGTACCAGACTTCTCAGTAATGGGTACCAGTGCTGTCGAGGCCAATCTGGAGCTATTAAAATCATGTTTGGCTTGTCCTGTCTGACCTTCAGGAGTACCTTTGGGAGGAGAGGCAGAGGTGGAAAGGCATACACATGAAGATTGCTCCAATTGAATGAGAGAGCATCCACTTTCCAAGCTGTGGGATGAAACCTTTTTGTGCAAAACTTTGGCAGCTGGTAATTTAGTGGAGAAGCGAACAGATCTATGTCTGGAGTTCCCCATAACATTGTCAATCTCTGAAATACATGAGGATCCAATTTCCACTCGTGGGGATCCATAATTTGTCTGCTCAACACATCTGCTAAGGAGTTCTGTGCTCCTGGCAGAAACCTTGCCTGAAGATTTAGCTGTAAACTGAGAGCAGTCTCCCACAAAATCATTGCTTGTCTGCACAGAGGATAAGAATGTGTTCCCCCTTGCCTGTTGATGTACCACATGACAGTTGTGTTGTCTGTTTGAATCAACACCTGCCCTGGAAGAAGTAAATCCTTGAAAGCTATCAATGCAAATTGGACTGCTAACATCTCCTTCAAGTTGATATGTAGATGTTGAAGTCTGGCAGGCCACGTGTCTTGTACCCATTTTCCATTTAGATGAGCTCCCCAAGCTTTGTCTGAGGCATCTGTCGTTAAAATCTGACTCGCCTCTGGCCGGGTCACAGAGAGTCCCTTGTTTAGGTGACATTCCTGAGCCCACCACAAAACTCCTTTTGAATGCAAGGTATTATCTGAATGACAGTGTCCAAATCTTGGCAGTGCTGTGTCCATACATTCTTGAGATACCATTGTAGCTTCCTCATATGCAGTTTGGCATTGGGAAGTACCAGAATACAAGATGCCATGAACCCCAAAGCTTGAAGGACTGTCCTTGCAGTCAGCCTGGACTGACGAGACAATTGGTGGAAGTAAAGAGAAAGATTCTTTTGTTTGTCCGGGGTCAAAAAGGCCATCTGGGATGCTGTATTCAGTCTCACACCCAGAAAGCACATGTCCTGAGAGGGTACTAGACTGGACTTTATTTCGTTCACAGAATACCCCAGGCATCTTAACACTGCCATCACATACTGTAGATGATGAAGAGGTTCGTCCTTTTCTTGGGCCAGAATCAGGCAATCGTCCAAATAAGGATAGATTTGTATTCCTCTTAGCCTGAAGAAAGCTACCACTGGAGCCAGAACCTTCGTGAATACTCTGGGCAGTAGATAAGCCAAAGGGCAATGCAGAGAACTGATAATGTGAAGTCCCAGCCCGAAAACGCAGATACTTCCTGCAACTGGGCCTGATAGGAACATGAAGGTAAGCCTCCTTGAGATCCAGAGTCACCATCCAGTGATCTTTGCCCAGCAGAGGTAAAAGCTGTTGTAACGTCAACATTTTGAACTTGGGAATGTCCAGATATGTGTTGAGGATAGATAAATCCAAAATTGGTCTCCACGTGTTTCCTTTCTTTGGTACTAGAAACAGGCGAGAATAAAATCCTAGGCCCACTTCTGGCAGAGGGACCGGTTGTATGGCCCCTATTTGAAGTAGCAGAGAAATTTGTTTGTGAGCCTCTAGTCTTTGCTGAGGAGGAACGTCCGGCATGCCTTTGAAAGGAGGCAAGGTATGGAAATAAAACTTGTAACCCTGGTGTATGATATCCAATACCCATTTGTCCTGGGTAATCAACATCCAATTTTCCTTGAAGACTGCTAACCTTCCTCCCAAAGGAGCCAGTGGCAGCCACCCTAGACGAGGCCTGTACAGCATCAAAACCACACTGTAATGAATGCTTACCCACCTGTTCAGAGACATGCACCAAATTTTGTAATTCTTTACACTCAATGCCTTCCGCCAGAGCATCCACCTTAGACTTCAATTGAGAAAGAAGAAAGTTTTGATATTTCAACATATGAAACTGGCAATTCAAGGCCCTCATAGCTAAGGTAGAAGATGTATAGACCTTTTTGCCCCATCTATCCAAAGCTCTGGCTTCTTTATCTAGAGGAACCGGATTTTTTACAACAGAGGCCTTGACACCCTTAGGTCCCTGACTAATAGTTTCTGGGTCCGCCCTAGGACTCTTATAAAGATATTTATGAGCCTCAGGCACCCTGTAATACCTATCCGGTTTAACAGGAGCAGGAGGCAGAGAATCAGGATTAAGAGAAGCCTCTGCAAACACATCTTCCACAACATCCAGAACAGGGGGTATAGCCAAAGGCCTATGCTGGGGTAACAGCAAAAATTCCCTAAGCCTTTTCCGAGAATCAGAGAAGTCCTGACCTTCCCACTTAAAATGTTCCCTCATAGAATGAAGTGTCTCTGAAAAAGAAAAATCCTCTGGAGGTGAAGCAGAAGGAGTGGAATCATCTGCATCAGAATCAGAATAAGGAGAGTACTCCAGCAGGTCTTCAGCTGAAGACTCTGAAACATCCGAAGCCTGCTCAAAACTTCCCAACTCTGGCTCCACCCTAGGCCTCTTATCAGGAGGGGGCAGAGAACCTCTAATCAGAGTAATCAAATCTTCTGCCATTTTAAGCATGTGCTTCTTAGGCACAGACCCTGCTGAACTAGGAGTGACACCAACAGAAGCTAAAACTGGCCTGCCTCTGGGAGAAGCCTTGGAAACAGAAGAAAAAGGCCTAACCACCCTAGGAAGGGAGGGGAGTACAGTAACTTGAGAAGCCCCTTCAGCCTGACCTGCCTCCTGAGAGACCACCTCCTGCAAAATCAAAGTCTCCCCCTGAGACTCCAGAGAGGTCTCCGTCGGAACCACCGGTTCCACTGAAGCCTCTAAAGAACCGGCGTCCGGTACGGACGACTCATCTTGTCTGGGTTTAACTGCTTTGTCTTTGCGCTTCTTTGCAGAAGCGGGTGCCAGAGAATCCGACGGCATATTATAATTGCACCGCTTCCCAAAGACCAGCCTAGCACAATCTAACCTCCGCTTAATAGTGCGTTTATTGAACCTAGCACAAAAGCGACACCCAACAACGTCGTGCTCAGGCCCCAGACAAGGAATACACAAAGAATGATAATCTCTATGCGGTATCTGTTTCCCACAAGAAATACAGTTATTCACTTTTTCTGACATCCGGTAAAACACTGAGGCAAGAAAAAACCAAAATATTCCCCAACGGGGTACTTAGCCAACTTGGATTCGGTCTGAAACTCCGAATTCGAAAAATTTCAGAACGTCGAACGGCACTTGCAACGCTGCTTCTGCATCGGACCATGCGGCAAAAAAGACTGAGGAAATGACGTCGGTCATGCGCTTTTGTACCCTGACGTCCTGATGTCAGTTTTAAGCGCCTTGACCGACGTCAGCCTTATACTTTGGTATTCGGGCCGACCGAGGACAGCGGACTACCCATATGTAAGGACAGCAGCAATGTGAGATGAAGAACATCTTATGTTTTCATCTCAACATATAAACTTACAATGTTTTGAAATTCGACAAAAGATGGGTCGATGTTATGAAGGGGACCCATATACATACCGTATATAGATATATAGCTGTATGTATGGGAGTTATTCAGTAAGTGGTAGTTCTAAGAAGATTCTCTCTGTAATCCAAAAAATCAAAAGAAGCAAAATTGTTTTTTTTTTTTTTTGGTGTGTGAGCTTTTTTCTTTTTTACTTTTACCAAACTATTTCTTTTTTCCCCCCATGCTGGTGTGGCCATAGCGGTGGTAAATACAGATAAAGGCCTCTTGCAAAAAATACATTGGTGCAGATGTCACCTACAGTTTTAGTTAGGGTATACTTTAAATAATTTAACTTGTCCAG
The DNA here is from genome assembly GCF_019279795.1 of Protopterus annectens. NCBI lineage: Eukaryota > Metazoa > Chordata > Ceratodontiformes > Protopteridae > Protopterus > Protopterus annectens. The sequence goes on along the minus strand of NC_056743.1, from coordinate 484,505,848 downwards.
TTTGCAGTCAGAGTATTTTGGCTTAAGGTCTCATTCTAGAACCCAATACATATCCTTCATAAGAAGTTACAGTATTAAATACAAGGAGCTTGTTTCTCTGGTTCACAGAAGCATAGCTGTACCTTTGTTTTCCTTTCACTCCCTTTACTCACCAAGATCTGCACTTCTATTATAGTCAGTCCCTCCTATCATTCGGTTGCTATTTTTTTGCCACCCCAGTAATAGTGAGAAAATCAGAGAATCAAGAGAGAATGTTATTGCCAACTTGTCTGTATTTATCATTTCAACAGCATAATATTCTCTTCCTCAGCAATCAAAACAGCACAGTGTATATTTAGTAGCTAATCTTTTATGCATAAATTGAGACTGAAGTAGATCGTCCAAAAAACAGCACTGGTGCAAGCATCCTCTTATCTTTGTACTAAATCAAGTGTACCTTTAAGGCTTTGCCTCCTGTCAAGCTGTACTCTAGTAAAAAGTCTCTTATCTCAGCTCATACGAGGAGGAGATTGATTTTCACAAAATATTGTGACCCTGCACAGGAGACCCCACCTATGCTTGGTCTCATTTCACACCCCTACCTTACCCTAATTTCCATATCTGCTTTTATCCCAATCTAACACCATAGGTATGGCACAGGCACTGACTTTTTTTTTTGTTTGGGGGGGGGGGGTAGGAAAGCAGGCAGTATTCCCAAACAGAATCTGTGTATCCTCACAATTGGCTTGTTTATTGTGAACTACTATTTTGTCAGTTATGAGCATTAAGCCTTGGGCACAACTTTTGTCTTTCTTGAAAGAAAAAAATAAGACCAAATCTCTCTTCTTACTCATGACTTTTGTTTAGGCTACTGTTGGTTAAAAAGGTTAGGAAAATGCTGTAAAATGCATCCCAGACCATCTGTAACCCTATGGATTCTGGGGGCCCCAGCTTAATTGTGCTATTTTACACATGGTTATTATTGTTTTGTGTTGGTCAAGAAAGGTGAATTGAAATGATGCAAGGAAAAATAAAGCTGAATGGCAATACTAAATTTCTTTCCTTAATCATAATTTATTCTCAAGTCATCATTAGATGAAAAGGTTGTGCAGAAAAAAGACATTCTAATGCACTTCAGCACATATAGAAAGTTAGAACATTTTAAAAAAGATAGAGTTCATGCAAAATCTGAGGAAAGGAAGAAAAAAGTAATGTGCATTTTGTGGGGAGCTCAAAATGGAGTGAAACAGAGGGGTCACTGGTTATGTAAATGTGGGCAGGTGGGAATGAAATGCCCCGCACATAATGAGCTTATTGCAATGTGTAAAATGCTATTGTTCACTGGTAGCAAGCCTGCATTAATCACCGTATTCTCTATAACCAAACTGGACTTGACACTATTGTCTGTCTGACAGCAAATTCAACCCTACTAAGCTGGGAAACAAAAATATTAACAGACTCTCATGCATTCAAACATGCACCAACATACAAAACCAGTGACAGCAACAACCAAAACATATATTCTAAATACTAAAGGGAACAAAAATAATAAAAATGTAAAAAAAAACAAAAACGACAGCATGCATGCCATACAGTGCAGACAGATGCAGTAGCATGCCACTGTAATCTAAAATGGCAATGTGAGCATGTACCAAACAGTTGTTGTATCTTTCGGCTTTTCCCGGTTAGGGGTCGCCACAGCGGAACTCCGGTCCGCTAAGGATTGGCAGTAAATTTTTACATACCGACTTGCCAGGTCCGATGCACAACCTTCAATGAAGGTACGCCCATTCATGCACATCTCCACACAGAAGACGCTTGAGCTGAGAATCGAACAGGACAACATCTTACTGTGAGGCGACAACGCTACCGCAGCACCACCGAGTTTCTGTAATCAGAGCCCAACACACCCACCCACACACCTTATAAAGAATAAAGTAGAACTATATTAAAATGAGATTATTCAAAAAAGAAAACTTTTCTTTCACTATTTCCATTATATACTAATATTACTGCTTAATTTGTGACATTTCTGGGATATATCCATTGCCAGGTGTCATTTACTCCCTCAAGCTTGTCTTAATTGCCAATCATGCTGTCCATAAAGAAATCCAAAACACAAGGCGGTGGATATCTCATTCATAACACTCAAAGTTAATATCTCGCTCTTCCTTTCTGTGTTACAAATTGTAATTTAAACTCAGCAATACTAGTTAAGAGAGAGAGCATTATATCTGGTCCCATGACTTAAGTTGAAACGCCAATGAGCTTTGATGCAGAAACAGTTACTGTACTTGGAGTGTAACTTGTTCTCACTGTTGCATTCAGTATTAGTTTAATGATGGTGTTTTTACTGAGATGAAGTTTATCCAGGTTAGTAAACATGATACAAACTACTGAAAACAAAAAAATATATTCTGACTGCTCAGCACCCACTCTTATTTCACCAATCAATCTGGTACCTCGGCCACACAGGATTCACAGTGCAAGTGCATCTCTTTTAAATGGGTACAGACCCATTAACCTCATTTAACAATCAATTAAATAATTCACATACAATTTAAATGACTACACTTCAACACACAATACATCATAACAAATTTACTACAAGCCAATTTACTTCTTAGTGATTTGAATTTTCAAAATGTGGACTTTTTGGCTTATGAGTATACTAATGAATTAACAATTATCAATTTGTCTGACTTGGATATTAGCTTTAAAGCAAAACTGGTTTTGATAAAAAGCAATAAATATGTCCCAACATGTGATCCATCTTTGGTGGATTTATTAATAGAAGTTAAGAAATTTTGTAAAAAGTTACATTTTAAAGCAAACTTGAGGAGGGGGCACAAACAAGTGCTAATGAAGTTATTGATTCATTAGAGTGTGACTGATGTTTTACTTAATTTATCCATTCATGAAATGGATTTTGACTTTGCAACAAATGAATTATTGGACGAAAATTTTGAGTTGGATAGTGGAAATTATTTTTATACGGGTTATGGAAGACCCGAATAATGCACTTCCACTGTGTTTTAAATACTGTGAAAGTGAATTTCCAAGGTACCAGACTGAATGGTGAAAATGCGTTACTGCTGAGCAGTTTGAATATATTTTTGTGTTTATCCAGATTAGTTATAGTGGTACAATACATACCTCTCAACTGTTGACTTTCGCAGAATGCCCAGATTTTTGCCTTATATTTTTCCAAGTGTTCCTAATAAAATGGGTGAAATTTTGTAGTAATGTGTGTGTTGGGATAGGCACTGCATTTAGTACCAACATTTATGGGCTGCTGCATGCGAAGTCAGTGGCTGACAAACAAGATGTGAAGTGAAAAGCTCATGTTCTTCAGTGAATTATTGATGATATAATTTGGTTATTTTCAGTTACTTATTACAAATACTATAAAGATTTACAATTTGTGGTTCAGCTTTTTTAAAGCACAATACTGAAGTCACTAAATAAGGACATTTTAATTTCAGACTTCATATCCTTCAGAAAAATGCATGCTAACAAATCCTGTTCTAGCAATTTTATAAGTTTATAAGAGCAATAATTAAAATCTGTTCCTATTTTTGGGCCTTTGTCTTCCTATTATTTTAAGCTTTGTCTAGATTTCTAGTGCTAATACGTTGAGAGATATGACTTCAATTGAAGCTGATGAAGTTGCAAACCAATAATTCTTTACTTGCTTGACTTCAGCTTCTTTTTTTTGTCTCCTTGTTGAACTTCCTGACTTTTCATTAATTTTCCCTGGTTTTCATGGAATCAGTTGCCAAGCAAACTGCTTTATGAAATGTTATAGCAATAATGTGTGCTCGGGTATGAACTGCACTGGGTACTAACATTTTTGGGTTTGTGCATTCGAAACCAATAGCTGACAACCAGGATGTGAGATTATCCCAGCTTCATCAATGCAGAGAAATGTCTTTGCATATTAGACATGGTACAGGTAAACATGTTTCAGTATTTTCTATATGTTAGAATAGTAGGTTTTAGTTTTCCTTTACTCAATCATTTATGCGTCTTCTTAATGAAACTCAATGTGTTTGTGTGTGAGTCACAAAACACCAATCACAAAAACTTTGAAATGACTCAATTGTGAACCACAACTGAGATCAACACAAAAATAAAAGCTTTCCTGCAGAGGGAAAGCGCCACAGCACTTTTCATCATGGAGGTTGCACCCCTATACCCCTTGCTACTTACAAATTATGCTGTTGCAGGGAAGAGAAAAATTCCCCGAAGTAGTGTACTTTCGATCTTCAGCATCAAGTCCATAGAATTGCACGTTGGGGACTGATACTATAATTGCCAATCACTAATGTAGCGACTGTGAGACTAGTGTTTCTTATACCCGACCATGTATATGGTACTGTCTTGTGCCGTATGGTAACAAAATTACTAAACTGAAGGTCATTCACCTGAAACTTACTGCCTGCTATACATTGCACTATGATATAGCTAGGTCAGTGAGCCTATTACCAGACCAGTTACCTATAAATTCTTTGCAAATGCCTTGCTGTTAAGCAGATCACTGCATGATACAGATGACCATTTCCCTTTGTTTGCGGAATCCTCCTTCTTGGTCAGATGGTTTTAATCTTGCTGTCAGTCTCTTTCTAATGCTGCCATCATATACCCTATTTTTCTTCATTGTTTCTGCTTCCTGTATCAACGTTGCTCTATGTAGTATCTACACTGCTTATTTACTTCATTTATTCATTCATTGCATTTTGCTATACAGTTTCCACTGATGCTATAGGACTGTAGTATTATGTTCCAACTGTACTAACAGCATTGAAACATGAGAAAAGCACTTCATGTGGTGATCAGATCCATATAGCCCACCTGGTCATCTACAATCAGGCCTGAGTAGATCATCTTAGCCACTGTCTACACTGATGCTGACCATGTCAGTTGCTGTACAGAGGTGTTTTTGCCAACTTTGTGAAGACGTATTCCATCCCTCTTTTATCAGTTATAAATAGCTGTAGACCTCAATAGCAGTAAAGCATAACCTTTTTGAATATCCTTTTAATGGTCTTTTTGTGGTCCATGCCTTCTCTCACTTCCAACTGCAGCATGCCTCGAGGAGTTTATAATAACCATTCAATCATGTGCTACACGCTTCGTCCAAGAATGGGGCAGCTCATGTCCTTTGAGAAAAAGATTTTAGCACCTTCAAGTGGACATTGGCACAGTCTAACTACAATTTATATACTACATCATTTATTTGCTTCACTTTAACTCTGTTACTTCTAGTTGTTTGAAATATACAATGAACTCTGAGAATGTGACAATAGGTACCTCCAACAGACCTAAGATGCTATGCATTCCAGGTAAAATCCCATGGACCACATCAACTTTGTTTGAATACTGATATGATTTATTTTATTTTACATTTGTTTACCGGGGGTGTCTTTTTCAGCAGAGGCCCGGGTAGAAAAGCTCCACAAAGAAAAATTACAGACACATTTAGTTCTTTAAACATGATCGGTATACACACAAATTACAAGATATGTTTTTACAGTGGTATGTGGCACATAACCAGTTACAGTGAAGAGAACAAACAAAAAAATATTAATTTTAAAAATAAAGGTAATTAATAGATTAGTGGTGTACAGATGAAATGTGGAACATAGGTACAATACATACATAGTACACAGGTACAGTACATACATTGTTGATTAGCCAGTGTTTGTGAGTAATATTGACAACTATTATCAAGTGCTCTAGATTTAGTATGTATATGTTTATCCGCTTTCACTAGCCTGAGGAGCAATCATGGCACTGCCAACTTTGCTTGAGATGTTGCCTGATGAGGTCTTTAAAGGAGGCTTTGGATGATGTGTTTTGAATGCTAGTAGGGACAGAGTTCCATATTTTAGCCATTGAACTACTATATAGTGCATCTCCAAAGCTATTGTAGCTGTTGGTGACTTCTAGTGCTAGTTTGCTTGATGATCTAAGAGGCCTTTTGGCTGAGTGATGTTGTACTAGGTTTTTGAGGGCAGGACACTTATTGGGGAGGTAATAGATAGAATGACAAAGGCAGAGCTGATTGTAGGTTAGGAGGTTGGGCAGTTCAAGCCAGTGGACCTGTCTCAAAGCAGTACAATGATGAGTTCTATATGAGCAATTTGCAGCAAAGCGGGCAATTTTGTTATAGCAGGCTTCCATTTTGCTTAGTTCAGTTTTGTCGAGATTAGTCAGAAAAGGAGATGCATAGAATAGGGTGGATAGAAGTTGGGAGCGAGCAATGGCTGATCTTGTGTTGTTGACAAGAAATGGTTTGATACGGTAGAGTGACCGCAGTTTGGCATGTACTTTTTTAATAGTTAAGTTGAGATGACTATCAAATTTTAGGTGGGAGTCTATGGTTATTCCCAATAGCTTAGCCTGTGCCACTGGAGCAACTGGAGCAGCATTTGTGGAGTAGATAGTGAATTGACTGTTAGTGTTTTTGTTAGAACTGGTTATAATCATAAGCTGAGTTTTCTTTGGATTGAGGAGAAGTTGGGCTTTGGTAAGGTAGTTTTCAATGTCAGAGAATGCTAGTTGAGTTGTTTGCAGGAGGGTGGGAAAGTTTTGTGCAGCACAGATTAAGGTAGTGTCATCTGCATACTGAATTATAGATGCATGTTGTGTGGAGGTATGGAGGTCATTTGTGAAGACCGTGAATAGTAGTGGTCCTAAGATAGAACCCTGTGGGACTCCTATAGTTATGGGCAGCTGAGGATAGAGAGAATTTTCCCATTTCACAGCTTGGTACCTGTCAGTTAAGTAGCTTTAGAACCAGGTAAGAGTGGAATTTGATAGATGATATTGGTTTAGTTTGTTTAGCAGGATTTGGTGTGAAACTGTGTCAAATGCTTTGGACATATCCAAAAAAAGGGTTGACATTTGTAGGCCTTCAGTTTTGAGATGGTTTACTGTGTCTGTGAAGCAGAGGAGGGCTGTAGTGGTACTATGGACAGGTCTGAAACCATGCTGAGTAGGTGATAGGATGCTGCTGTCTAGGAGATAGTTTAGCATCTGGGTATGGATGCATTTTTCTAGGATTTTGGCCAGGGGGGAGAGTAAAGCAATGGATCTGTAGTTATTAAGTTCAGTGGAGGTCCCTCCTTTATGTATGGGTGTAACACAGGATATTTTCCAGAGTTTGGGCACAAAGTTTTCAACAATTGATCTGTTTATGAGAGTGGAGACTGGGATAGCAATAGCATCTGCTGTGAGTTTCAAGAAATAGCTGGGGAGTAGGTCGGCTGCTGTTGATGAGGTTTTTAGTTTGGAGGGCATGCTTTTGATTGAAGTGGTGGAAACTGTTTTGAGGGTAAAGCTTGTATTAGTGTTATTTGTGTTGGGGGGGATAGTGAGGAAGGAACTGTCCTGTGATACTAAGGATAGAATTGAGTTCACAAAGTGGGAGTTGAATTGTTTCTCGATGGGAACTTTAGTGACAGGGGTGGTTGGTTTGGGGGTAGCCTTTTGGGTGGATTTTAGTAGCTGGTTTACATTTTTCCCAAATGTTTGCGGGTTGTCTTGGTATTTAGTTTGTAATGTTGTGTAGTAGGATTTTTTTGCCCAGTCTAATGCATTTTTTTGCACGGTTGTGCAGTTTTTGGTACTTAGTTAGGCATTGTGTTTCTTTGGTTTTTTGATTGTAAAGCCAGGCAGTGTCTCTGGAATTGAGGATTTGTTTGGTTTCTTTACTGAGACAGGGGTTTGTAGAGGTTCTAACCTTGATTTTGCGCAATGGAGCGACAGTGTCTAGGTGTTGTAGAAATGTTTTGTTGAAATATGCTACAGCCTGGTCAAGTGGGAGGGTTTTTTTTTTGGGGGGGGGGGTCCAGTCAGTGTTTCAGAGTAAAGTGCTGAGGACCTCAGGAGAGAATTTTTTTGTGTTTCTAGTGGATATATAGTTAGTGGTTTTGCTTATGCTTGTTCTACTACATATAAATATATTATGTTGTGGTCACTTAAGGTGTCTGGGAGACTGCCTGTGTGAGGGTACAATGTGGGGTTGTTAGTTAGGACCCAGACAAGGATGGATTCCCTTTTAGATTTTTTATCACATCTAGCTGGAATTTGGACTAGCTGCTGGTAGCAATGGAGATTTATTAGATTACTTGGTGGTTCTGATATACAGGTGAACCAATCTAGGTTGAAGTCCCCCAGAATAAGGGTTTCTTGTGAGTTTGTGAAAGAACACCAGGATAAGAAGTCTTCAAGACTAGCAGATGTATTACCAGGTGGAATATAGATCACAATTGTGGTTATGACCTTTTTAGGGTTAAGTTGAAATTGTGAGATAAGTATGTCCCAATTATTGAGGGAGGGGTAGGAGTTTGGTAATTGACAGACAGTTAAGTTGGACTTGTACAGTAAGGCAGTTCCACCCCCCTTTACGAAGTGGTCTGTCTTGTCTAATGATACTGTAGCCGGTAGGGAGAACTTCTGAGTTAGCTATGTTTTTATTTAACCAGGTTTCTGTTAAAGCAACTATGTCTGGGGAGTAGTGTGCTACTGTGGCCTGGAGTTCAAGTATTTTATTTCTGATACTTCTAATATTTAGCATTAAAAGATGGTTGGTTTTGATGATGTTGACTTGCTCAGGGATGAAGAAAGTGGGGGTGTTATGTTCTGACGTTTGTGTTGGACAGGATGGATTTGGACCTGGGTTGGGGTGGATATCCCCACTTATGGTGAGCCTGGAGTTAAAATGGTTATACAGATGTTGGAGTTTGGTGAGGTGTGTGAGAAAGTATTGTTTTTTTGGAGTAGAAATGAGAGCATATGTGTTTAGTTCTGAATTGGTCCATTATGTAGTTCTTGAATAACTGTGGGCAGATATTATTATAATGTGTGGTGTCTGTATACGAGAGTGCATAATGTCATTTTGTGCGACTAAGTTTAGGGACTTTGCTAGAGTGATAACTTATGGTGTTGTAAAGAATTATGAGAAGACAGACTAGACTTAGTTGTATGATAGCCATGGTTATAAAGTTTAAGTTGTTTCTAGGTGGGGGGGTCTGAATAGGAATTATAGGATTGCACTATATGTGGATGGGGAAGTAGTGTGGGTGATGTAAAAACTGCCTAGTGGGAATGATAGTGATTGGGAGTATTTTGTGTGGAGCAAGTTGGTGTGGTATAATGTGATATGACTTGAGGAGCTGTGATTCGTGGAGATGATGTGAGGGGGAGCCGTGGGTGTGGCTGTGATTACTATAAATGTAGAGGTAGTGGGGGCGGGAGGGAATAGGGGGCAGGGCAGGGGAGCGGAGAGAGCCCGTGCATTAGCGAGGGTGAACGGAGTGGGGCAGAGCCAACCAAGACAAGAGAAAAAATAAGTATTACTTTACAAATCTGAACACTTTAAACAAATTCCTGAGGTCTAATGGCTTACCGGCAAGCAGAATGTAATTGCTGAAGAGCACTTGTGTCCTGGTGGGAGACTAGAAATTTAAAGATGGCTCCATGCTCAGCAGGATTCTAATATAGACTTTGTATTGGGGCAGGGAGATAGCACAAGGGGTGTAAACCAGGTGGAATGCAAAGAAACCAGAGTGGCAATCAGTGGAAATCAGTGAAGGCCTCAGAGGGGGGGTAAGTAATAATTCAAACTACCTGTAAAGTGAAGGAGAGAAGAGACAGCAAAGTTTATTAAGGTTGGGAGTGTGCCTTCACATTGACTTGCTGATTAGTAACCAGTTTGTGCACAGATTAGAGTAGGGAGATACATTAGCAATGAAGGGGAATGTATAGAGATGCAAATAAACAGGTGGGCCTCCAAGCGATACAAACTAAGGCAGAAAGCACTGAGAGGGCTGCCTGATGGTTAATTTAGTCACAGGGATGTGAATTAAATGTGTACTGTCTGTTGGACAGTTAGGATTACTGTACTAGCGTGGGGGAGGGGGGGGACACAAGGCTACAACAGTCAGTTTTATTAGCAAGCTGAGAACTACTAAGAAATACTGCTAATGTAATAGCTTCACTGTCATAAAACATACAAGTAGAATGCCTGGGTGGACTGACCCTGCTCTTGAGGCTCAAAATGTATATCCTTGTTTAGTTTGCAGTACTGATTCCTTCTTGTACTGTATGGGTGGAGTGGTAGCCGCAGACTGCAGATTTGCTTGAGTGTACTCGGCAAGCAGAATGTAATTGCTGCAGAGCACTTGTGTCCTGGTGGGAGACTAGAACTTTAAAGGTGATGATGATGGTACAGTTAAGGAGACAAGAGCATAACCCAAACTCTGCTACTCTCTGAAGGACCTGTGCAGAGCTTAAATTTCCATGTTCTGCATGCGGACATTTTTATTCCGTTAGATAACAGATCTGGTAGAGAGTTGAAGGTGGTGGTCCTTATATTCATGAGGCAGGACCTACAAATGCTTGGGAATGTAGTACATGGCAGTTAGGAAGATCTCATAAAGGAATAGTCAGTCACAGAGATTTTTGTTTATCCATTAGTGATCATTGCTTTGCAGTGAGTATTTGATGAAAAATGAAGTGTACACCTCAGTCAAGAACTCTCCCCCCCTCTCTAAATTATCCTTTGTGGTGAATTTCAGTTACTGACAATCAGAGAGCATTATCTGAAGCTTTACAGTACACATGATTCATATTACAACTGCCCACAACTTCCTCCTAAGCACATTTACCACTCTACATAAAAAGTACCGCTCTCAAAGGAAAACAGGAGGATGAAGGGACATATATCAATTTGGATCCATCAAGGTTAAAGTGAAGCGATGTGATTGCTTATAGGGATTAAAAGGATGAAAACTAAAAAAAATTCTTAAAGGTATATACACATGCTCTGATCTACAAGTGGGTTAAGGGGAGTATGTCTAAAAATACAGTGGTATAAAATGAACACTCAAATCACCAAAATTGAAACAACCATAAATTTAATAAGCCACTAACTACAACTCAAGGCTTTGTCAGGTATTATGTCTGTAAGCAAAAGAATCATGTGTACGCACACCCACATCCAGAGTTTACACTATCCATTACCAAATACCGACAAAACCCCCTGCAAGGAGAGATAGAGAGAGTGGAAGACTGTGCACAACTGATCATTCACTCACACAAAAACCCTATCTGGCTCCCAGACCACTCACCACACATGCACATGTGCGGGGACGTGCACACACACAAATCACATCAGAAACCCAGTCAATTATCCTACACCACACTTTCAAGTACTCATTCACAAATAACCCCATATATAACACACACACAAACAGTCACTCCAAATCCTACCTGCCAGTTGCTAGAAACACTTAACTGCAAACATCAAACTCACTGATGTCATCTTAACTGCAAACATATCACTTTAGTAGACCTTGTACCTCTATTATATAACAGCTTCAGTTATTATGCAAGAAAAATCAAGCACTACCACAGTGCTGTCTTGAATGGGCCCACACTATTAATGAATAGATATAATTCACAAGGGTATGTATACTATGGAAATATACCATCAACATGTTGTTGCCAATACACCTATACTTGAAATGAGTAATAGTGAGTAGTAGGAGGACATTCTACACATCTTTCTGGAAGTGGATTAAAGAAAAACCCTTTCTCATGTCTCACCACTCATCAGTTCTTCACAAACTAAATATTTCTTAGTGTCAGGTACCACATATCATAAACAACATCCACAGAAGAATAAAATGATACACTGATGCATTCACAGTCTCTGCAATGCTAGTCATGCTTAATATAACACACTAACGCTTTAAGTTTTATGCCAGGAGGGTGTTACTCTAATGCTTGGAAATGTTCAGACATGGGTATTTCTTAGTCTCAGTGGTTGAAAAGAACTCATGTTTGTGTCATAGAGGAACAAAGCCCAGAATATAATCCAGACATCTTGAGTATGATTAATGGTTTGGGCGTTGGAATAGGTGGGAAGGGGAGGGTTGGAGGGGATGGAAAATAGCAGCTCAGCTGTTTGAGTGGAGAGACTGGTGGTTTTGTGTCTGGTTCACTACATATAAATGGAAGTTTACAGGTAATACAGCCATAACCTAATATATAGACTTGGATAACATAGTGATGACATTCGTCATTAGCATATAGGTGAGAGTACTTGCATGCATGGGGAGGACAGCGCAGGTGAGAGATTAGGGGTGGGTGAGAGTACTTACATGCATGGGGAGGACAGAGCAGGTGAGAGATTAGGGTCTGGTAAGAAAAAAGCCCTAAAGGCAACATACGCAACAGCCTCAACAAACAACTCTCTCCTTATGGGGACTTAAAAATCTGATCAATAGTGGAGGGATAATGGCTGGAACTCAGCAGGGAGACACATAAATGGAATCAAACTGAGGGTGAGAGATTAGGGTCGAGTAGGAAAAAAAAGCCCTAAAGGCAACATAAGAAGAAAAAACATTTCTTACACTGTTAAAGGATACCGATGGAAGGAAAATTCAAAAAAAGGGGGGAAAAAACCTTTGGTAATCCACCACAGCAAAACTCCAGAAAAGTGTAGATAAAAATCAATGATATTTATTCCAAAAAAAACTATAAAATAATAAAACTCAGTCCTTTACAGTCTGATAAGCGCTTTCGGCAATATGCCTTCTTCAGATCGTAAAACTGGGACTGTTACTCTTACTTTTAAAAAGATGTACATCCAATAGATTTCAGACTTCCAAAGGTCTATTTGTATTTGACCAATCATACATGCTTACAACTTTAATATGATAAATCAAGTTGTGAATTCCAATGAATCAAAAGGACACAGAAAGAGAACAATCATTCCATAGTAGAAGAGCATGCTTTCTCTTTCAACCTATCATATCTCCAAGTTGGGGCAAAAGCAGTCCTATGTTAAGATAAGGCTGTCTTGCAATGCATAACTTATTGCTGCTACCAGCTAATCACAAACACAGAGAATAGCCTGAGGGCTCATTCCACTAATCCCATACTTCCTACTTTACATACCAATGAACCAATCCAATTTCTTATAAAGCGGCAAACCTCCTTAGCCTGCTAATTAACTTTATGCAAATAAGGTGTCTAGCGAAGCAAATAAGTCTTCTCATTTGCATTCCTTCCTTTACATAAAGTGAATCACTCAGTTCATTTAGAGCTGAATGAAAATGTAACAGCACATATTAACCTTTGCATTAATAATGTATTTCTTGCTTTCATGAGGTATATATCACACATATGGATCGCAAGGAATGTTTTATTGGCAACCAAGGTCTCAGGTTTTAGCGGGACAGAGACTGTCCTATTTTCATCAACATCAGGTAGCATAGACAGCCAGTCATCTCCTTTAAGTGGGCAAGCATTCTCTTTCCACCTATCATAACTCTTCGAATCTGATGCAGATATAGTCCTGCAATAAGACTGGATAATTTTCGATTTACGATATGTATCAAACACTGGCCAATGGCAGTCATTCTGCCAGGTGATCAACCAAGGTTCCTATATAAGAACAAGAAAAATTTAAAAAGACTTTGTTTACGATCTGAAGAAGGCATATTGCCAAAAGCGCTTATCGGACTACAAAGGACTGAGTTTTATTATTTTATAGGGTTTTTTTTTTTTGAATAAATATCGTTGATTTTATCTACACTTTTCTGGAGTTTTGCTGTGGTTGATTACCGAAGGTTTTATTCCCCCCTTTTTTGAATAAAGGCAACATACACAACAGCCTCCACAAACAACTCTCTCCCTATGGGGCTTAAAAAGCTGATCGATAGTGGAGGGATGATGGCTGGCACTCAGCAGGGAGAGAAAAAAAAATACAAACAAAAGAGAAGGATGCAAAATTTTACCAGATTAACACTGAGTATTGCACATGGACTATAAACAGCTAGTGGGATGTTTAGAACTAAAAACACAAATCCCTCAATGTACTTTTCAATATTCTGCCAAACGCCTTGATGCATTGGTCCTGTTGTAAAGCTTAGTTCATAATTTCTCTTGTGTAGGTTGTGCACTCATTCTCCTTGTTACTGTTCATTCCGTCACTGTTAAAAAACTGAAGCTCACATCTGTTGTACAGTAGTTTCGAGCGGACTTTAAGATAATCTGCCATTTTATTTACTTGTTAACTGGGGTAGTGGAATGATCCTGTTGAGGCCCAGTTCAGCCACAGACCTTGTGTACAAGAGGATAAAGGCATACATTTAACAGTCAACTTTTCAAGCATATAATTACAGAACAGAGATTTGTCATTTGAGAAAAAATAGCACTGAACAAATTTAGTATTTGTAGCAGAAGTGAGGTAAATGCATACAAGATGAAAGCCTTCAATTCTTGAAAAGAGAAGAGATGTTACTCCAGAGTCCATGATAAACTCCTTTATTTCCCTAAAAAATAACACCAACAACATTAATTTGATTCAGTGACATTTGACTTTACTCAAATTCCTCTTGCACCTGCTCTCTGAATGGCCAGAAACTATAAATCACTTTTTGTTGGTCAATCACAGTTTACTGACAGACTTTGTAAAACAAAGGTAGAGAACATAGCAAGATGGAATTGCAGCCCGACGCTCAAAACTATGTGCAATGGAGTATGACAAAAATAATCAACTTGATAAGTGAAGCTTATCTGGCCTGCCTTCTAGTCATCTGCTACTGTTTTTCACCTTCACTGATGTACTTGCCAACAGTAAGCTTGTTTAGATGCACAGCAGTGGACAGCTGGTTATGTTGTGCCAGTCATCGATGATGAATAGCTACAGCTAGGCCAGTGCTCCAGCAGTCTGTACCACAATTCATCATTAATACATTTTGGCTGGTTTCAGCTCAAATGGCCAAACTGCTGATCTGCTTGCAGATCCTGGCAGCATTTTAGCATCCATGCTCAACCCCACACATATAGCTAAATGTCTATAATATAAAACAGGCATTGTGGGATTACATGCAGAGTTTAGTTGCTGAAAATATGTAGTTGGCAAGGCCTGGAGGGAGGCTACACAATTACTAGACTGGTTTAAATGCATTTATTTATTTATAATTATCAGGTTTGCTAGGTAAAGATGTTCTACATCATCATATTTCTGTGAATTTAACGCTTTTTGATACTGGGTGGCAAAATCTACTCTGTTAGAATCCTTCCTTACACATAGCATGAAAGATTAAAACACCTACCCAATATCTAGACTTATTGTGCTAATATTGTACTAACCCCCTTAGAATAACCCACGGAGCTGGTACCTCAAAAGACTAAAAGGATATATTCTGAAACCTCAGCTTTGTGTTTTGATCATTCTGTAATAGATCAGCATAAAGGAATAATGCTGTGAGCCCTGGGTAAAGGTTATTGGTGCTTTTGGAAACACAACATGAATGTTTTACTACATCAGCCTCAAGCTTCAAGTAACTGCAAAACCTATGTTAACTCAATAAAAAAAATATTAAACAGAAGTCATCACGTGAACCTTCTTCAATAGGCTGGATTCTGTACAAAAACACTAATAAGCAAGCAATAATGCCCAATAGGGTGTGTTGTACTATGTACATAATGCATGGCCAGTACTGCACCTCTGAAAAAACATTATTTACACAGTAACATACCTTGGAGGGCATTACTGTGCTTAGAATCTGGCTGTAAAATTCTTTTGTTTTACTTAATTTTTTTATTACATCACTAATGTAAAATTGTTCCTCTGCCTAATGTTTCAAACTTGCTGTAGCATGTGTAAATACTGTTGGAGGAAGTATTTTACATTCAAAATATAAGCTTGGTAAGTATTTAATGTCTATACACAAACGCATACACCAAATATTCAAAATAAGTGCACATTTAAAAACACTCATTTAATAATGCCAGTCATTACAACATTATTGCCTCCATTACTCTCAACTGTACATTTTCAAAAAATGTCTATATTTTTACCTTATTTTATTTTTTTAGGTCTGATCTTCATAAAATCTTTGTTTTGCTGGCAAATTAGGGATTGAAGTCACTAAATAATGACATAAGTAAGTTTATTTCCTTCAGAAAACTTATGACAAAAGAAATCCTTTTATTCCAGCAACTTTCTAAGTTTATATGAGCAATGTTTAAAATCTGTCCCTGTTTTTAAGCCTTGTCCTCCTCCCTTTTATTTTAAGCTTAATTCAAATTTCTTGAGCTAAGGGGTTCTGAGATATGCATACCTCTTAATAGTTTTGTCACTGCTCATTCATTCAACATCTCGCACCTCACACACACTTTCCACTTTCATGTATGCAAACACATACACTGATACAAAAACAGAGTTTTCATTTTTTTTTAATGACTAATTTTACACTCCCCTGAACAGCAAAAGTGCTATTTAGTGAGCATAAAATAATGACTTGTTTGCGCACAAACATACTTTTAAACTTTTTTCTATTCCTTTTAATTTTATGCTCATTAAACAGCAAAAGCCTTGCTTAGTGAGCATAAAATAATGGTGGCCATTAGCTTCCTTACAGTCCGAGGTACATGGCACCTTAATATGCTGCCGTGAAGTGTCAGCAGGCATTACCTGTACATTAACATGCTGTTGGAGAACATTCATTTTCCAGTCAGGGTTTAATGCATGGCTTAGCTGTTCACTTATATTGAATACAGTAACATAGGTAGGGCAGGGCAACTGCCTCACGCACAAAGTATTGGGAAAAACCATCAGCTGATCCTGATATTTCTTTAATGCAATACTGGCTTTTAAAAAATGATATTGCATCTGTGGTCAAAACCAAGCAGTTTGCTAGAGTTTCAAAGTAAAGAAAGAAAAAGGTGGGTTATAAATTGTAGCAACTGTTTGCTGCAGTTTAAAAAGATGATTTTTTGTTTTGTTTTTTTTTAACTACAACATGAGTTTATATAGGTCTAAGCAGGCATGGTATAAACTGCAACTGCTTGCTATATTGTTTTTTTCCTCTCCAATTGAAGCGGGGGCATAGATCTAACTGCAGTAAGCCAATTACTTACAATGCATCAAATGGCTTATTATAGCGAGGTGCTTTTTTGTGCTCTTAACATGAAAAGCTGAAGGAGGTGGTGCACTGGTTCATAACACCAGCCCAGGGTGCTGGTTGAACCAGCTAGGATTCTAACTGAATACTTAGTTCAAAACAGTTTAGCGCTTTGACCTATCTCACTGTTTAGGACTTCTTCAGAACCAGGTATTATACTATGCATGTATTCCACTGACTGAATATTTTATTAGTGGACCAACATACTATTTCTTAATTTTATTTATTTATTTATTTTTAACCAGATCGAGTGCACATAGTGGCAGATTGTTGTGTCACTTAGATGTTGCTTTTGTTCATTTGTTTTGTAACAAATGAGAGGCAAGTCTGCCTTCTCATCTGTCTGCCTTACTGTTTCACTGTATATGCAAGGTGGGGATATGTTGTTAATGGAAAAAAGTTTGGAAGTCAGAAGAAATCTTAACAACCAAAGTTCAGAAAAGTTAATTATCTTATTTTTTTTTGTGTGTGTGGGCACTAGAAAACATGGTAAACATTTTCAGAGCTTTTACACCAGACATTTTAATACTTCAGAATGACTTAGTCTTAAGAGGCATTGCTACTGTTACTAAAGGAATGTTTGCACAAAATGATTAGATTACAGCTCTTCCCCTGAACATTGTCATTAAATGTGGAATAATTTATGGAGATCCTGAAGCTTGACAACAGCTGTAAAACTGCCTGCTATTCCTATCACCACACACAGAACAGGTTTGTAGAGCTTTCTGCCTTCCTGCTACAGCATTTACAAGGTACATATGAACATTCAGTATCCGACATGGAATAACTGGGGCTGCAGTCAGAAAATGTCTCTGTTATGAAAAAACAAAAGCTGACTTTTCACACAAATGATGTCTGAAATATTTTTACAGAATGCATACCTGCTAATCTTTCAGGCAGAAAACTAAGCATGACTATTTTTTGCAGGGATTTTGCCCCTTGCAGCCCCTATATGGAAGACTTCACCCATCACATTCCACTCCAGAGCATATATATACATATATATATATATATATATATATATATATATATATATATACATACATACCAACTGTATAAGCATACAGACATCAGGGAAATAGAAAACACCCATTAGTGATGGAACAAGACATCCTCAACTGTGCAAAAATATTCCAGGAGTTGACGCTCTAGGAAGTTTGCCTCATGTACTCATTTTCCAGTCAGTGTACATTTGAACAAAGGTATATTACCCCCAGAAATACCACGGTATGACTTTACTGACTGTATTTTAAATAAATGTGTGCACTTGATTCGCTTGAAAAAACAGAGAGAAAATGAGTGGACTTTATGCAGATGTGGCAAGCTGTCAGGACTATGCCATGGCACATACAAACTGTTGCAATCTCTTTATGTGTGTGTGTTCTTTTACTCCCGTGAAGGGTACTGTTGCTGAGATATGGATTATATCTGGCAGTTCTTAAAATAAATAAATAAATAAATAAATACATAAATTGTGGGATTTCCTCAGTTTAGGGATGTAATGGCTAGACTGCAATACGTTTTCATACATATGCACCGATACCAACAAACCTGTTACACCCATTAGAACTGCACACATTTAATTCATGGTCTTTGATTGTCCTTGGAGACACTAATGCCAAAGGGCAAACTATGATTGTTTTTGGACAGCATGCATCATTTTGTTTATTGATCAACGCTCTGTTTAACTGACTTTTGCCTCCTGCAGTCTACTGTTTTTAAGCACTGTATTTTGTCAGAATGACTTGTTTACTCTAGGAAAAGTATTCACCTAGCATGGAACCCTTTGCAATCTGCTTTATAGGTACTCTTTGGTTAAATGGGAATATTAGTATTGAGTTTGAAATTCTTTCCCAATAGGAAAAGAATGGAACCAATTTACTTTTTGACTATGATTTAGGTTCATACACAAGGTAAATGTTTAGACAAGATTGTGGGGAAAATTTCCCATCTCAAGTATGAAAGTTAATTTTAATTACTACATCTAATCCTCAACCTTATATTTATAACCTCTCAATTACCAGAGGAATTGTTCTAACATTCCTGAAGCATCATTACAAATCTTTGTAATGTACCCCAGCCGGAAACCCATAAAGACCATCAACCTAGCTCTACTCTTCGCCCTCTTTCAAAAGTTTTTTTGAAAAAGCACTTTATAAGCAACTGCTTAAACATTTAATAACTATGGAGTTTTATTTGATATAAAGCATGGTTTCAGAAATGGTTTTAGCTCAACCACTGTCATACTCTAAACATCCAAACCATCTGTAGCAACCTAAATGAAAGTCTCCTTATAGACAGCATTTGAAACTGCTGAACACAAAAATTCCACTTAAGTTATAAAAATTTAACTTTGGTGACATGCCATTGCCTGGTTCCACAGTTACTATGATAGCAGGACTTTTCATGTTTCTTCTGACAACCAGTTGTCCACTAACTGAACACTAAAAGCAGGGGTCTCTCAAGTGTCTGTTCTGGACCCATCACTGCTTCCATTCTTCATTAAATATATTATTGATGACTTACCTAAAATTAACCTTACACTCTATGAAGAAAATTTTTTACTCCAGGTAAAAAAGATGTCCCACATTCCTGCAATATTAACTCTAACAATCATTTTCTGATCTTTGTCAGCAGTTTGAAAACTACAAATTAACAAATCAAAAAACAAAACAAAAAAAATACCTTATCCTATTTTGCTCCCAGCACAGAGCCTCAACTTCATGTCCTTGCTATCTTAGACATTTCTCTTGCAACAGAGCACAAATATGAAGGCTTAATTCTTGACTCTAAATGAAACTTTACAATCCACACTGATAATCATTAATAAACTCTGCTCACAAGTAAAACTCTGCTATAGGATATCAAATATATTATTTCCTATTGCCTACAAAGCACTGGCCAAGAATGTCCTTCTCCCTAAGCTAGAATATTGTCTACCTGTGCTCTCTTTACACTCTGATTATAACACTCAAAGACTGAGAATAAAGCTGCAAGATTTGCCTTACTTGCCGATACCTGTGTAAACCAATTCAAGCTTCGAAATTACCTACATTGGCTACCCATTACCAAAAGGACCACTTATCTTCTATGCACCATACTATATAACATTGTAAATGGCAGCTACTGTACCCCTCTAAACAGAAAGCTAAGAATCAGGGAACAACCCTTTAAAGCAGTCGCTGAAGAAACAGCCTTCATACAAACTGACCCAGCTCACAGAAACAAACTACCAGCTGGATCAAGGCATCAAGACATGCTTACAAAGATTAAGAGTCCCTTTCTGAACACTTCAATGATTGTAAAAGCTTTACGGATAATGAATAAACTCTTTAAAAGGCTTACAATTCTAAAAATGCTTATGTTCACTCAGCTGTTTTCCTTCGCCATTTAACTCTTCTTACTCCGGTGTTTTCTTTTAGACTCTAGGCCTGTCTCTGTAATCTCATTTTTTTTATTCACTTTCATCTAACTTTAAGGAAAGAGTTTCAAGCCTTTAAGAAGAAATTTTATGTAGCCAAACTGTATTTCAACCCAAGTAAATTGCTAAAGCCTGCTATAAATCTGCTACTTTATTAGAAATGTATAACTGTATGACATTCTACTTTATAAAACAGTATAATAACTTTATGTGAACTTTTTGAAGTTGAGGTTGGTATAATGGTTAATTTCGTTACTTCACAATTTCAAGGTACAGAGTACGAGTCTGACTTCTGGTTGACTAGGCTTGTAGCAGTCTGAAAATTGATAGGCTGATATTTATCTATTAACCTATAAGATTTTGCAGCTATACAAACTTAACACTCTATTGTATCTGAAGTGTATGACTTAAGTTTACTTATACTGTTTATTGCCTTGGAGTCTGGGTAACAAATGAAAAGGGTCTCTGGACCAGTCCCCTACCCACTTACGAAATATTAAGTAAACAAAGAAATAAATTTTGCATGAGATCATCAGAAATTTACAGTGGAATTCTGAGGCTGATTTTTCATGGAGAGCAGACTCCACCAAAAGAAAGCTTAACATCTTTCACCTTCTTCACTATTATAATCAATTCCAAAGTTGCTGTACTGCTAATGGGAGTGCATTTCTGTACTCAGACAATTATAAAAGTAGCTGTCAAACTCAAAGGGGGCTAGAAGTGACAAATCAAAGTAAATAAATGTAGAGAGTCATCCCAGGTGTTGATGTTTATAGTTACGTAAGAAGTGTTACATAGAGTAGGCTTTTCAGCAAGGGCCCTTGTAATTTCCCCTTAGTAAAATTCAACTCCTGGTCATATGTATATTGAAATAAATATATTAAGACTCCAAACAATATTTGTTTAAGATGCTCTCTCTCATATTGTCTGTTTTCATTATGTAAACCACAGATGCACACTAAAAAATATTAAATTAATTGCTTTGCTTGCATCTGTGGTTTACATATTTTTATTTTTAATTATGTTTTTATATAGCTGCTTTCATTAAACCTGCATCTATTCTATAGAGTTTAGGACCTACTTTGAACACGAGAATGATTTGATGATGGAAGTTAACTTTGAAATTGATGGCCTCTAACATTTTCAGAGTTTAATTTTATCTAAATTCTGTTTAATACTCAATTTCTTTCAGAACCGCGGTGGTGGTGCTGCGGTAACGTTGTCACCTTACGGTAAGATGCTGTCCAGTTCGATTCTCAGCTAGAGTGCCTTCTGCGTGGAGACATGCATGAATGGGCGTACCTTCGTTGAAGGTTGTGCGTCAGGGCTGGTAACTCGGCACGTAAAAATCAACTACCAATCATTAGCGGACCGGAGTTCCGCTGTGGCGACCCCTAACCGGAAAAAGCCGAAAGATACAACTCAATTTCTTTCAGACATCCTTGTGTTATTCCCATTAGCCAAGCCAAATCATTGCTCTAGATATAGTAATTATATGATCATGCCATTTAAAATGTGTCCTAGCATTCCATGCTAATTAAAATTTCTATTTTTGCAGTATCGCATCAAGTTGTGTTGGTCAGCAACAGATAAATCAAAACAGTATATGGTAACCATTTTTTTAAATGGATTACCTATAAGTGCTGCTGTATGTGGAAAAACACTTATACAGCAAATTCACCAGATGAAATGTTTTTGGGATGGTGCTTCTGTAGAAGTACATAGCTACAAATAAAAAAAAGTACTTTAGTGAACTTCAGTCAGTATGCTAATTACGTATTTCTTCCTTATTAATCTGTTTAAAGGCCAGCACACATTTTCATTTATGCAGTGTAAATAATATTTAGCAATATATTTCTCTTGGGGCTGTTCCCTTTTGTATTAGATTAGAGAGTCTGGCAGACAGAGCCAATGACATTAATGGTCTATCATTAACTGAACCAATTTTCAAATTACTAACGTAATTAGTGGTTTTAATATTTAATATTTATTTTACATGTTTACCTGTTAATCTCATGAGTAAACTGGCCCTTCACAGGCCTTCAGCCAAAGCCTGGGAAAAACAAAGGCCAGGGTAAATATAATACATGAATGCATAGAACTGCAGTTTAGGAGAGCGAACACTAATATGACTTTTTACAGACATTTTTCATTTCAGAAATTCTCTGTTAAATGAAATATTTTATCTGTAATTAGTATAACCAAAACTTTGATAGTCATTTTTGCTTTACAAATTGCATGTTTAAATGCAATGTTTTTACTAGTATTTTTGTACTTACCATAACAAAAGCTTTGATTGTAATTTTTGTTTATAATGATTATTTTGTTTTTGGAGCTTTTCTCCCCAGGACTCCATTGAAAACGGGTTCTTCTAGGTCCAAAGGAATATCCTGGTAAACCAGCTGCAAATTAATAAAATATGAGCCAACATTTTTGCTGTTGAAAAAAAGCAAATTCTCATATGTACAAATGTTCTCCTTAAAGGGCTACTTTTTTTTTTACAAGATTGTGTTGCAGCGGGTGTGTGTGTGTGTGTGTGTGTGTATATATATATATATATATATATATATATATATATATACACACACACACACATATATATATATATATATATATATATATAGATATATATATATATATATATGTATATATACACACACACACACACACACACATTTATGACAGCATGTCTTAAGGCTGCTTGGAGCCTGCAGCTTGATCTGAAGCATATAATTAAACTTGCTGTAGCTCTAAACTACTTATTAATTTTGCGTGTTTGTGCTAGTGCATGCATGTCTTGCGTGTTTTTGCTTAACCCCTTCATTCTAATGCAATCCCAAAAGATCTAAATGGAACAAAATATACCCAAGGGTCTTTTTAGCTGGCTACTGAACACAGAGCTAAGGAAACATCTTTTGTAGGTACTATCTTTTGCTGCAATCCAAATCTTCACATTTCTATATAGATAAATTGGTCTTCTGTCTTTCCAATTTCTGCATCTTTTTCAGTCCTTTTCTCTACAACCTAGTACTCCAACTCATTTGTACACATTTCCTGCTTTCTTAGTTTCTCCCATACGCATAATTCATCTTTAGCCTTCTGCCTAGCTTATCATAACTTGTTCTCTTAAAATTCAACTACATTATCCTTGTCTTAGTATACTTACCCTATGACTCACTATATCCCACAGTGACATGATCACTTTAGCCAATTGCTTCTTTACCTGTACATTTCTGACCCCTCTCCACCTTGGTTAAGACCTCATTCAGAATTCTTCTCCTGTGGCACTAATTTGCATGAGTATCTGTAAGTCCAAGAACTCAACTAATTTCTCCTTCCTTTCAAGCTTGAAATTTGGGATTGCAGTCTGCTGTTTGGCACTTAAATCCATAAGTACAGCCATCTTTCACCTATGTTATTTTATTCATCGGTATTTCACCATTCTTCCTCGACATGTCTGGGCGCCAATATATTGTGCAGATCCACCTGCATTTCAAACTTTTCTCTTCAACTGCCAGAGCTTTTAGGATAGGTTCTGCCCTTGTATGCTCCATTTCCTAATTCATGGAATTGTGTTTCTCCTCCTCTGTGATTTTGTGTTTGTTGCTCTACTTTATATATACCACTATTTTATCTCGGCCTCTCCGATCCGTCATTCTGAACAAACTAAGATCAGGGACCTCCTTTTTCCTCACTTGACCATAGATTTGTGATATCACCATACCACCCCCCCCCTCCTTCCTGCACAGGGTTTGCAGCTCCCCATTATCCTACACAAACTTCTTGCATTGCACAGTAGAACCACCTAGCAATGTCCAGAATCATCCCTTTTTCCTTACTTTTTCTTTGGCTATAATCATTTTCTCCACTCTGACTACTGCCTAAATAACTACTCCACATTTTGCCTTGCCATTCAATATTGATAACAGGCTAAAAATGTTGTGGGAATTGTGGTGAGACAGTCTTCAGAAGGCAGTGAGGGATAGCATCAGAAATAGTGAAACTCATGGCAGACACCAGTGTAATGATAGAGTAGTATTCATAATCTCAGCCTATGCCCCAAAGCAGAGTTGTGATAGTGAGGAAAAGAGAGCATTCAGACAGCAGTTGCAGGACCTACTAGATAAAGCAAGACAACATGAATAGGGATTGGGCTTGAATGCGCATATCAGGACAGACATAACAGGATACGTTTACTGCATGGGTCCACTTGGGTGGGGAAATAGGAATAAATGGTCGATATTATATAATCGAACTTTCAAAACTTCGAATCACATATGTTCGACAACATGTGATTGAAGTCCGAAAGTTTGAATATATAATAAAAAACAAAACAAAAAAAACTTACCTTAACGGTGCAGGAAGGGAGGCAAGCCCCCCTGCACCCCCCCCCACACCCACCTACTTAAATATATCAACTCCGAAATCGCACTTCAGTACAGAAAAGAGAAATTCTCCCATTCTGCACTGAACAGAGCCATTATGCTTAACCTTTGAACACTTGAAATGTCGATCATATGGTGTTGACCATATGACGTTCGACATTTCAAGCGTTCGAGGTTCTAATAGGAACCCAGAATAAAGGAGAGGCCATTATAGACTATATCTGGCAAATGGCTTGATAGTAGTCAACACATGGTTCAGAAAGAGAGAGAGAGTCACAACATCACATACAAGACTGGCCAATATCCAACTCAGGTAGACTTTCTTCAAGTAAAGAAAGGGGACCGGGGTAGAATCAATGATTGCAAAGTTATCCACAGTGAAAAAGTTAGCTCACAGTATAAAAGACTGGTTGCCACAGTCAGCTGCAAGCAGTGGTCAGAGAAGGCTCTAAGGCAACAGACCAGGTTGATGACATGGAAGTTGACAGGAGAGAAAGTACAACAGTTCAAGGAATAACTCGGGGGGGGGGGGGTCTCGCAACCCAAGAGGAGGAAATAAGTTGAGTTAAAGAAGACTGTCAGTGCCTCAAACCAGCATGTGTGAAGACTACAGAACTGATACCAGGCTGAGCCAGGTATGAAAATAAGGTATATAAGGAAAGCTGGTGGTGAACTGCAGAAGTCCAGGAAGTCATCAAAAGAAAGAAGGAATGCAGGAAAGCATAGGAGATAGAAAAGACCGACCGGGCTTGGAAGGAGTACTGGTTGACTAACAAAGAAGCTAAGAAAGGGGTTGCAATAGCAAAGGAAAGGGCATCAGAGGCACTCTATCAGCTTCTGGAAAGTGACTCAGTAGGCGGCAGAAAAACTACATCAGGTTGCAAGACAAAGAAGAAAGATAAAGAAGACAGACACCCTTCATAAAGGATGTCAGCAACAATCTGCTTACCAGTCCACAGGACATAAAAGGCAGCTGGAAGGAGCATTTCCAGCGGCTTCTGAATGAAGAAAATCACACAGAAGCTGGACTGTCCTAGACATAGCATATGATGTGAGAAGAGGAGGAGCCCACCCTAGAAGAATAGACTAAGGAAAATTAAGTCAGGGAAAGCAACAGATTCAGATGATGTCACAGCAGATGTGATAAAAATGCTGGGTAATTAAGGGGAGAAATGTCTCCTGAGGGTACTCACAGCAGTGTGGAGAGAAAGGCATATTCCACACAACTGGAGAATAAGCATACTAGTGCTAGTGTACAAGAACAAAGGGGGGCCCAGTACAGGAACATCAAACTCCTGATACATTGCATGAAAGTTCTGGAGAGGGTGATTGATAAACAGATGCACAGAGTAGTAGGAAGTAAGATGGGAGATGAGCAAGTTCAGATTCAGATCAGGATGCAGGACAACTGACCCAATGTTTGAGTGAGATGGATAGTTGAGAAGAAGTTAGAGATAAGGAAAGAGTCCAATAGGACAGTCGTAGACTTGGAGAAAGCATATGGCAAGGTCCCAAGAAAGCTTATCTGGGAAGTAATGTGTTGGTTTGAAATCCCAGAAACACTGGTAGAATCAGTACAGGCTATGTACAAGAACCCAATGGCTCAAGTGCGAACAGTGTTTGGTCTCACAGGTGGTTTCCCAGTGGGAGTTGGTGTGCACCAGGGTTCAGTGCTGATCCCACTGCTGATGGACTATATGATGCCCCTGGACTGGCCCAATAATCAAGGAGCCTCAATCCTCACCACTGGCAACAGCAGGGAATGCACACACTGGGAGGTTGACAAGTGCACACACAGTAAATGCAATTTCCTTAAGAGCACACAGAGATCACAGTCAGTCCGGGGCTGGTTTCTCCCTTTTTCTCCAGATCTCCAATAAGACTCCCCACTGGCATAGCTATAGGGTTGAGATCTCAGCTAAGCAGCCAAGCCAAAACCTCCAGCACCCTTTCTGACCAACCAGTGCTTTGGTGCCTGTCCAAGTAGCTGACACACACTGAGATTTGATTTATATACACAGAAACACAAAACCCTGGGAAAGGCTGGCACAGGTTCACTAGTTCTGCCCCCTTCTGCGCAGACTATAAGGTAGTTCCAGCTCCCACCAGCCAACTCTATCAGCTGCACTAAGACCCTTTACAAAGGGTGTCCAATCCTTCTGTGTAATGGTACTAATCCAAATGGTAGTCTGACCAAGAGCAAGGCTATTTAGGAGTGGCCTGTACAGTGTCACCAAATAGATATGCAATTACTCTAAGAGCTTAAATATGTCTCTCAGATATCACAAAGATAGGTTTAAATATATTTAATAGTAAAAGAACAAGACAATGTTCAGTAAACAAACACAGTTACTTCAGAGCTCAAAATCACAGGAAATACGTAAAACAACATTGCAGGACAGTCTCAAATAAACAAACATCTAAGCTATACTTCAGTATATTCCTAAGAGGAATTACTGTACCCTAGACTTCGTTACAGAAAGGCAAGTGCAGATGAGTAGATGTTTCCTGGTCAAAGACAAAATACACAGTCTCTCTCTGAGAGAGTTCTTAAATTAATATCAAATATTACTGCTGAATTAGCTAGTCACTTTTTGTCACCTGACTAGTTCCCAAGCTAAACCCCCCCACTGTGCAACATTTAACATCTCTCTTCCTTCTGATGTTTGCAACTGCTAGAGGACATAAAACACTTACAAAACAATACAGAGCCCCCTAATATAGGCATCCTGTCTCCTGTTGACTGAAACTGAAAGATAAATTGTTTTATGATTGTGCTATAAAAGTTAATTTCAACTATTTTCTTGAAGTTTTGCAAGTTAACTTTATATGTTCTATTTATACTGTTAAAACATATACATTTGCACAGGTTTATAGTTTATATACATTTCTGTTATTTTCCAGTAGGGTACATTGTGGACATATCCTTGAAGCTCAGTACTATACAAACCCTGTTCAACACACACTTTTGTACCTGTAGTTTAATTTGCACAACTTATAATTTCAATAAGTTTGTAAGACAAACATATGAATCATGCTGATATTCGCAAATGACATATGATTTAAAAAATTCCAAATAGCTGGGTTAGCAGTATTGCCCTATGTCACATACTACATTAGCAAACAGGTCAGAGGGGAAAGATCAACAATGTTGCTGTATCCAGATAATGTGGCATTAAAGGCAGACTCTGAGGAAGAACTTCAGTAAAGGATAGGCAATGGAATGCAAAACTGAAGGCACATGGGATGAAACCAAGCACAGATAAGATAGTGGTTATGGCAGAAACTGAAGAAATCAGAAGAAGCTGAGAAATGAGATAGAAGGGAAGATAGTGGAACAGGTAAACAGCTTTAAGTATCTGGGAGGAGTAGATGAGGAGAAGGGAAGTCTGAATGAAGAGGTGAAAGCTAGACTCAGAGGGGCTGCAGCCAACTAGCATAGATTCTCAGGTGTAGTAAATGACAGAAAAATGCTGAAGAAGCTGAAAAGTAAGGTGTACAAGACAGTGGTGCAGCCAGTACTACTGTATGGTACAGAAAACTGGGCAGTAAAGACAGAGCAGATAAAGAACCTAGAGGTGATGGAAATGAAGTGCCTGAGATGGGTGGTAGGATGCACACTGTGGGGACAGATGAAGAAATAAGGACAAGAGCAGAAGCCAAAGTAGCTCTAATTGCAGAAAAGATCAGAGAGAATAGACTATGGTGGTTTGGACACATGCGCAGAAAAGCAGAAGACAATCTGTTGAAGAACATTTGGGACAGACAGGAAGAAGGAAAGAGGAAAAAAGGTGGATAGATTGTCAGAAAAGATATGCAATAGTCAGGCAGGAATGTTGAAAAAGGCGGGAGTGTAGCATTGCATTGATAGAGATGGCGACAGTTAACATGATATACTGACCCAGTGTAGAAAATGGGAAAAAGAGAGTTGATGATAATGAATGCCAAATGCCCCCCTGTCATCTTAAAGGTACAGTCATGGGAACCACATTCGTGATGCAGCTGTGAATGCTGGTGTTTCTCCTGGACTAAGATGGACCGTATTTCCTGTATGAATTGGTCTCTTTCTGATCTACCTCTTAGATGCAAGTCCTTCTCCCCTGCCGTCTGCTAAAAGAATGTATTTTTGTAATCATTTCCTTCATCATGCTGACTACAGGCACAAGGTTAACTTTAACCACTATCCTGGCATCTCTGGGTCACGTCCCAGTCTCGACTTCTCATTGAACCAACACTGACATTTGGTTCACATCTCCGTCAACTGCAGCACATTTGTCTACCTTCTTGATTAGGCCAAGCCCGAATATAAGCTTCACTGTATAGTGGTCTCTCATCTCCCTTGACAGGACTCAATTCTTTTTTTTTAACAAATCTCCATTCAGAAAACACAGTCCTTTGCCCCCATGCTGTATCACCTTTATCTCTATTCCATACCATTACTCTTCTTACCTACAATTTACCCACCATTTCACCCCCCCAATATCTTTCTTATTCATCTCACTCCCAGTGACAGACCATATCCTTTCCCATGCTCCCTGCCATCTTCTTAAAGTCTTTTCCACTGTTCTGCCTTCATCATCCTCTCTTCCTGCTCACTTTCCTCCTCCTCTTCCTATGATGTCCTTATTAGTGGATTATCTAGGAGAACATTCCAACCATTTATGATTACAACATGGAGTTCCACTAGGGTCAGTCCTGGGCCCTAGCCTTTTCTCAATTTTATGTTTGATGTTGGTAGTGAGGATATTTGGATCTTTAAATTTGTAGCTGCTTGCAAAGCAGCACATATTGCAGCCTCTGTAAATTAGGCCATGAACATCTAAAAAGTATTTGACCAATATCATTTTATAAATAATAAATAAAGTTTAAAGTAAAAGCTGCAATTCTGCATTGTGGTAAATCCTTTAAAAGAATGATAACATTTCTAGATGAAAATATACAATCTGTACACCGAATGACTTCAGTAATGATAACTGCATATTGTTAAGTACAGGTTTTTAGCTGATGCTCTAATACTGACAGAAGTTTTCTTTTTTGCCTAAATCACGCCCACTTGATGACGACTTAAGGTGATTGCTGGCTGGGCTATGAGGTGTACCTTAAAGGCATGCCTACAAAGCCACAGTGACTATGCCTTCTTAGAAGAGCATAACCCCTTCCTGTCCAGAACATGTTGTATATATTCATTCCATGACTTGTTAAACTCATGTTTGTATTCTTAACTCTTATTCTATAGTCTTTCAGTTATTGCAACACTATGTATATGTATGTTACTGAAGTTTATTTTGTCTTCCTACTAATCAGCAAACCATTCAGCTGCACAACTGCATTCAAATCCTTGAACATTGCATCAGTTTTTGAAAAAAGTGGAGAACTCTCACCAAAACATAGTCTGTTATACATAAACAAATCTCAGAGTATTAATCATTTCATACATTTTGAATCATGATCAAGTAATATATGCAAAGTGTGGCTAAATCTGCTAAAAATAATTTCATTATTCGACATGTTCCAGTGAAGAAAACGGATACAACTCTGAGCTTGCAAGCTGATTAATGCTGTAATTGTAATGGTGGCAAACACATATGTCATTATTCCATACATAGCTTTGAACCTCTTAGCACAAGACATCTGGGAAAAGCTAAAAATAATGCGGGGAGGGTAAAGGTAGAGTTGCCAACCATCCAGAATTTGTCCAGACTGTCCAGAATTAAAGGACGCTGTCCGGAAAACGGAGACTACACTGTATTGTCCAGAAAAAATAAAATCTTTTCTTTTAATTAAAAAAACTTTTTTTTAAAGGATGTTCTTTAAGAATGCCCTTTGCATCGTCACACAAAAGCAGAAACCAAGATTGTACACGTCTTCATGTTCTGCACGGGTAGAATTTAAATTCCAAAAGACAACGTTTGTTCTGTGCAGTGGCTGCAGACCATCACAATTAGGTTAGCACTTTGTACTGAGAGGATTTAAATGATATTGCAATCAGGACATGAAGATTTTTTTTTAAGAATGTTTTTTGCAGGATGACTTAAATGCATCTTGGGGTGTCAAGTTTTCTAAAGTCTAATAGAAGATTGTGTTAAATATAGAAAGGAAATGGCAGGGAACTTTGTAATCCAAGCATGACTAATATACACTTTCAGCCTGTACTGTTTTCAGGTTCTATGGTTCATATTTTGCATTAACTAACAAATTAGATCTTGTGTATCAGGGTTAGTTTTGTGAAATATCCTGAGTATGAATTCAGCTATATGCACTTAATTTTGGTTTTAAGTGTTGGCCAGTCAACTTTGCTAAATGCTATGCAGTGATGGATAGAAAGAGCATAGCTCTACAATAACTTTTGCAGTCCTACAGTATGTTGAATGTAGTTTGCTTAGAGAATATTTGCTTATGTAACCAGTTGACGAACATCAGACAACAATGAAGGGTATTGTGTGACCAGCAGCAGCTTGAAACTGTGCAGGCTGACACACGCAGTGAGCAATGTACTGAAGACCCTACCACACAGAGTCTCAGGCAAGGAGTTAAGGCGCGCTAAGGGATGGTGGTGTCAGATTTCATTGACCAGCAAACATGAACAATGACTTGCATAAACTCACTTTCTTTTTATAACTCAAAGTAAGAGAAAAATACTTACTATGTATCTTAACTTTTGATTGAAGCATTATTTGCTGTTTATTTATACAGATTGGCTCGCACCATTGTACATTTGTGGCATACAAGCAACACTGCACTTTAAAGATTTTAGATAAACATTGTGTTGCTTCTATTACTTTTGTTTTTAACACAAATATACATTACATCATGTTCTTACTTTTGTTGCAGTTACTAAATGACTGGTTCCCTACTTTGCTGATTTCAGTTATCTTAATCCAGCCACAGTAAAACAATTGTTTTATTCTGTTTTGATGTTTTGAGACATGGGCACAATCGAAGTTGTCCTGGACCCACGAGTGAATTGTAGGGGGAGGGAGGGTGGAGAAGAGCTTGACTACGGACTAAGGGATTGGCTAATCACTAGAGTCATAGCATTGTAGGTGTTTAAAGGGGATTGGAGTAGTTAAGGAAGTGAGGTAAGGAAAGGGTGGGACTCAGGATGGGTTTAAGTGTAGGGAGCTAAAGGAAGCAGAGTGAGGCATACAGCTATAAAGCAATTGAAAAGGCCAGGAGGTTTGCTAACCATACATTGGAGAGGCAGCTAAGAAACTCTGGGATATATAGATTCATAGATTAGTACTAAGCTAACTGCCCTTGCCAGACATTTTAAGCCTAGCCAATTATCCCTTGTGAGACTCAAACCCTGCACCTTGTGTTTGTAAGACAATTACCTTAACCATTAGGCCACCCTCCCTGTAGCATTCAACATGGGGACTTTGGACAAGGAGAGGTAGGTTGGTATCATACGGAAGGAGTTCATCTGAATGAATTTGGTTTGGATTTGTTTAACTTGCATCTTAAGCTGTTTCTACAAGGGATGCTGCAGGTTAAGGTTTAGGAGGGGGAACAGCCTGGGATCAGGCTGGTAGCGAAGAACAGGGACAGTACTGTCCTCTTCTGTTCCCCCTCTAAGGATGTGGTTTGATTTGGCCAATGGTTGTGTGTGGTGGAAGGTGAGCAGGTACGCTACCTATTATTTGTGGGGGGGTGGGGTGAGTAGGTATGCGCTCCCAGTGGAGGAAGTTTCCGGGTGAGCAGGTATGCTGCCCTGAGGTGTAATTGAGCAGGTTGAGTTGTTACACTGCCCTGAGGATCGTTGTGGATGATGGCAACTGATGTTTATATGTTTGAATTTCACGTTATGATAATATACAGTAAAGGTCGTCAAATGGCTTTGTGTGTTTAGAGTGGTTTGTTCGAAGGGGGGCCTGGACAAATGCAGTGTGGCACAAAGAAAGTTGTCTTGGACCCACGAGTAAAGTGTAGGGGGAGGGGGTTGAGGAAGAGCTGGGCTAGGGACTAAGGGATTGGCTAATCACTAGAGTCATGGCAATGTAGGTATTTAAAGGGGATTGGAGTAGTTAAGGAAGTGAGGTAAGGAAAGGGTGGGACTCAAGATGGGTTTAAGAGTAGTTAAGCTAAAGAAAGTAGTTACATTTGGTGTGAGTTGGTCTATCCCACCCTCCCTTTTTTGGTGGAGAAAGATTTGGTTTGGTTGGAGCGGAGAAGAGGGACAGGATTGTCCTCTTCTGTTCCCCCTCTAAGGATGTGGTTTGATTTGGCCAATGGTTTTGTGTGGTGGAAGGTGAGCAGGTGCGCTGCTTATTATTTGTGGGGTGGGGTGGAGGGGGTGGGCAGGTCTGCTGCCCCAGAAGAGGAAGCTTCAGGGTGAGCAAGTACACTGCCCTGAGGTGTAATCGAGCAGGGTGAGTCGTTAAGCTGCCCTGAGGATCGTTGTCGATGAAGGCAATTAATGTTGTTTATATGTTTGAATTTCATGTTATGATAATATACAATAAAGGTCGTCAAATGGCTTTGTGTGTTTAGAGGTGGCTTGTTCGAAGGGGGGCCGGGACAAACGTTATTATGTAATGTGGGGATCATTGTGAAGGAGGGCATTGAAAGCTGTTGTGTATTGTACAAGTATGGAATGTAATGAGACTGTCATGGCATAATAAATCTCCAGTGAGATCTAAAATTTACTGAAGGCACACAACTAAAAGGTAACTTCTGTCAAGGTAACATGCTAACAATACTAAACAGGATGTTTACACAGAGTCCTTTTCCGGGTGTGCATCACTCTCAATTGTCCAGATTTTTGCCTCAAAATCTGAGGTTTTCTGGCAAATCATTGCAGATTGAAGCACTAAATAGTGACCCAATTTCAGTTTTAGACTTCAAATCACTCAGAAAAATGCATACTAATGGAAAGCCCATTGTTCTAGCGACTTTGAAATCTGTCCCTATTTTTGTGCCTTTGTCTTCCCATTACTTTATGCTTTGTCCAGATTTTGTACTCAACAGATTGAGAGATATGCTGATAGAATAGGTCTCTCTCCCTATTTTGGGGCTTTGTCTCCCTATTATTCTATACTTAGGGCAAGAAATCTGGGCAGAGATTGAGAGGTATACTAACAGAATAGGTCTCTACCTACATACTGTTCTCTCTACTGAAGCTGTGCAAGAGAGACAGTTCTGCTCTGAATATTACACACACGGGTTCGGTTTTACATTATAAAATAATTTTCAGCTGATACTATACCTTCTAACTGCATCTTTTTGGCTCATAATTGTGCTCTCTCCATCCTTAAAACTGGTGATTGCGGGAGAATAGTTGGTGATTTATATTTAATAAATAA
Organism: Protopterus annectens; assembly: GCF_019279795.1. Taxonomy (NCBI): domain Eukaryota; kingdom Metazoa; phylum Chordata; order Ceratodontiformes; family Protopteridae; genus Protopterus; species Protopterus annectens. The sequence goes on along the minus strand of NC_056743.1, from coordinate 484,471,770 downwards.
TGACAACAATTAGAGTTATAGACTTTTTTTTTACTTCAGAAAATTCTTATTAATCCACATTTTCTGATTCTGTTGCTTCTCAACTTAATAGTATTAACATTTGTATGGGTCCCCATTTATTTCTGGATCTGTCACCGATTCTGAAGCTAAGAGGTTGAGACCTATGACTGAAACACAAACCAAAAGCTTCTGGTATCCTCACCAGCACGCACACACACACACACACACACACACACACACACACACACACACACACACACACACACACACACACACACACACACACACACACACACACAGTCCTCCTCACTGGAAAAATTACACTCCTTTTACTGTAAAATCTCAGAAACATAGCAGCAAACAAAATATGAATGCATTAATAATGATTTCAGACTTTCTGGAGTACAGTATTACATAGAAAAGCTACAAAAAACTGACTCCTAGAAAATATGGTTTATGCATGCAGCACTTAACCCAAGTAAGGTACAGCAAAACAGAAATCACATCCCTTTCAAGGTATATCATTTTTTTTCCTGCATAAACATTGAATATAAAGTTGTTTGCTAGCAGCAACCTTTTCATTAGGTACAGATCTCTTTAATGTTGAATTGTTCAGATGAATTTTACTTCTGCAGAGATTGTACATATTGACTGATATTGGTGGATTATAATGATAGAAGTTTGAGTGGCTCTTTATGGTGGAAATGCTCTGAATTAGGCAGTTTTGTCATTATTGGTTCATATGTTTTGTTTCATTGCTTACTGGAAAAATGTTCAAAACTATAAATTTAAAATATACTCTAATATGTGGTGCTGTATTATACAAGGGATATAATTTAGTTATTATATATTATAATGTACTACAATCAAGAAGGTAAATCAAAGAATTTTTGCATGGTCCTAAAAATGTGTGCAAGAGGCCTATGATTTCAAATCAGCCCAAAGGTTAACTTAATCCACCGCTGGCCAGATGCATTTTCTTTGAACATGGGTTTTAATGCTTTTCCAGTGAATGTTAGTTTCAAAGGCCCCCAGTAAGGCTCCCCAATGGCACAGCTGTAGAGTTGAATCCTCAGCTGAATGTCCAAGCCAAGTCCTCTAATAACCTCTCTGTGAAGCCAGTGCTCTGTATCCATGCTCCAACTAGATGACACACACATTGAGATTTGATTAGTCAACTGATAAGGCTGGGACAGATTTATTTGATCTGCTACACTTTGCACAGACTATAAGGCAGTTACTGCCATCAGGCACTCCAAAACCAACTACTCTAGGGCTCTTACAAGAGTACCGAATTGTACTGAGTAAAACTAATACTAATACAAATGGTAGTTTTTGACCAATGCAGTAAGGCTTTCAGGAGTGATCACCAAACGAATACAAGTACTCTCAAAGGTTAAAATATTCTCTATAAGACCAGCCACAATGAAAATTTTAAATATATGTAATAATAAATAATAAAAGAACATGAAAATACTGTATCTATTTACGATAAACATTGGAGTTTCAATCACAGGAAATATTAAAACACCACAGATGAATCGATTCACACAGATACAGAAAACCAATACTTAACTCATATCACTATAATTTCCTGACTGATCTATGGAATTGCTATTCCCTGGTTACTTATTAAAGCAAGGCTAAGACGAAGTGGGTGAGGGATCCTTCAATATCAAGTTCCAAAAAAAAAAAACAGACTACATTGAGACTTTTATCCCATCTGGTATTAAAACATAATTTCAGTCCTGGATTACACAATGGCATCATATACATCTGGTCATCTGACTTTGGTTCCCATACTACCCCCTTACTAGAAACTTGAACCACAATCTCGCACATATGTACCATAATACACACACAGCTTTGCTAAGATATGTTGCAGCTTCTGGAAGTCATAAAACAATTTCAAACTTCCACCCTTCCAGAGTAGCAATTAGTTCACCTCCAAGGACAATACAGAAGGCTTCCTAGTACAAACGGTCTCTGGCTGCATTGCGACCTGAGAGATACAATCTTTATGGCCTAAATTAAGTAATTTAATTTCAGGATGTTTTTCTAAAAGTTAGCTGGGGCTGAAACTAACCTCTTTCAGCGTCCTCTGTTAATATATATATATATATATATATATATATATATATATATATATATATATATATACACACACTTCCTCAGTTACAACAGTACAGTGCAATATGAATGTATATTTCTTTGCTGTCCAGCAGGACCCACTGTTGGTACATTTTTACCTGCTTTACAAATACATTTTCAACACAAGCACCTGTATACATCAGTTTGATATACAAATGACATATAATTCTTTACAAAACTTCAGCTAGTTATGCTGGCATATGTTACACATCCACTGCCCTACTTCTCCTGGCATAGTTGGCAATACCTCACATAACCACAGTGACCAAAATACACTTATCCACAATTGTGTTCTGCCTGTTTCAACCAAATGTAATTCTTCTGGCTTGTCCTTGGATTACCAAACTGTTTCCATTACCTAAGTCTGGATTCCTCTAAACAAAATCTCACCCAGCTGATTAATAAACCAAACTTGCAACCCTCTTTTAGAAAGTCTTTCTTTTTGCGGGAGTCACATGGCCATAACGGTTTCTGTCTTAGGTTCATAGGTAAAACTAGATTATCAGTTTACAGACTAATATTATAGTCCTAGCCATTAACCAGAGGTCAGAATCAAATCATGTGCTTTGTATCTGTGAAGGTAAGACCTTAACCACCATACCAACACTGCACCTGTTTTAGCAGCACATACATAAAGGTTTATTTTTAAGAAAGAAGTCTCAATTTGTTTTATAATACATTCAGTTCATTTTAAAATGAATGCATCTGTATCCTGCAATTCTGTAAATAAAATCCACTGATTTTTTTTTTGAATGCAAACAAAACCCATTCCCCAGTGTGATGCAAATCGTCACGGAATATTTTATAACACTGTGCAGTGGTCTTGAACATTTCCCCCAAACATGGCAATTTTCTGAATTTCCTGCAGAAAAACATTAAGCTGGTGAATCATAATGTCTTCCTTATCTGTGCATAATTAATGTCTTGCAACTGTTGCTTCTTTTCAGTTTGTAACTGTGCAGGTTAAAGTATCAAATCTTCATTTTCTCAGCTGTAATTGTTGTGGATGTTGCCTAAACTGCTGCTTGATTTAACACACTTTAGCTGCATAAACTTCCATTCCTTTTGCTGGTATTGGGAGAAGCTGCTGAAATGGAAAACAATGGGGAGGAACGCAATCACTGCAAGTACTGGCACTGTATATTTACAGCAGACAGTATCGTTGAAAAGTTGAGCTCTGAAAGTATCTAGTTATAGTCATCCCACTTTCAATACCAATGCACTTTACTTTTATTTCATCATACAGGTAACTTAGCTTTGTGCAGTGGCCTTAGGCCTTAAGCTTATGTAGTTGGGTCAACATAACTATTTATTCACAACATGGGTCAGAGCATATTAAATGACGGACACGACTTAATTTGACAAAAGTAAACTGCACACATGCTGTCTAACAATAAAAAAATGTGTTGACAAGAGCAATAAGCGTTTTCAGGTATTTACACAAGAGAAGGAGGAACCCCCAGTGGTGGTGCTGCGGTAGCGTTGTCGCCTCACAGTAAGACGCTGTCCGGTTCGATTCTCAGCTAGAGTGTCTTCTGCGTGAAAACATGCGTGAATGGGCGTGCCATTGTTGAAGGTTGTGCGTCAGGGCTGGTAACTTGGCACATAAAAAATCAACTACCAATCATAAGCGGACCAGAGTTCCACTGTGGCGACCCCTAACCAGGAAAAGCCGAAAGACACAACACAAGAGGAGGAGGAATATAAATTTAGGGAAAAAGAGAAAGTGCTATACTCAATTGATAATAGAGGAATTACTTCCAAAAAATATTTTTACCTTAAAGAAAATAGGCAAAAGTTGAGATATGGTATACATGTGTGTACATTTAATAGTGATGTTACTTTACTGTTTGTGTGAGAAAGCACAAGCTAGGGTACATAGGTTCATAGGTAGGTACTAGGCTATCTGCTCGAGGGCATTTATAACTCTAGCCAGAGTGTGTGAGCTTTCGCCACCCCATTGATTAATTAACTGATCCTCTTATCAAGCAGAGCCAATGAAGTGATCCCAGGGGTGTATTTTCTGTTACCCATCCACTCGTCAAGGTTTCTCTTGAAGTGTGTTAATGAGGGGGGCTCTGCCTAATGTAGTTTGGAATTTTGTTCCAAAGCATGGGGAGTCTCTGTGACAGGAATCTATCCCTCCAGCATGTTCTATTTATTGTTGTGGCAAGGTTTAGATCACTAGAGCATGTGGCTTGCAGTGACTTGGATTTCTTTAGGTGGAGTATGTCCATCAATTCTGAGTTGGACATGGCTTTGTAAGTGAGGCAGAGATCACCTCTGAGTAAGCGATATGCCACAGAGTACAGCCGGAGTTTTTTCAGTCAGGCTGCATAGGACATATGTTTGAGGCCAGTAATCCTCTCGGTGAGGTACTTTTGTGGTCTTTCCAGCTGTTGGAAGTGTCTTGTGAAGTACATCCCAAATGGGGCATTGTACTCTATGATGGGTCTGATGAGCGACTAGTAGAGGGGGCACTATAACCTCTACTTCTACATGCTAACCCTTTAGTAATTAGATGGGCCACATAGAAGGATTTCCTAACTACTTTGGCAATATGATTGTCAAAGGAGATATTACTATCTACCTGGGTCCCCAGATCTCTTATTACCTCTTCTGTACTAAGGGGGCTGCCACCTATGTGGTAATTCATGGGGGTTTTGTTTTTCCCAGACGGGATGACTATGCATTTTTTGGCATTTGGGTTGAGGCCATGACTTTGACACCAGGTGTCCATCTCAGTAAGGCCCTTTTGGAGGATAGTCCCCCTGTGTTTGCCTGTACTTCTGAGAAGTATATGCCGAACAGTAGGGGGGGTCACAGGACCGAGCCTTGCGGGACACCACTGGTGACTGATTTAGAGTCGGACCTGGAGCCTGCTATTCTTACCGTGTGAGTTCTGTCTGTAAGCCAGTTGGCAACCCATCTTGTGATGTAGGGGTTTATGTTCAGGCTGGTGAGTTTTTCTGTAATACCCTCAGAGCCACACACTCCAAGGATCTAAACCTTGTCATCACAATAAACAAAATATGCTGGAGGGATCGGTTCCTGACCCAGAGACTCCCAAGACTCTGGAATAGATTGCCCATACATGTCAAACAGAGTGCCTCTTTGGCCCTCTTCAAAAGGAACCTTGATGATTGAATGGGAGAAAGGAAATTCACCCCGGGGATCACGTCAGTCACCCTGCTAGACAGGGGTCCAGGGAAGTAAATAGTGTGGGAAGAAATAGCCAGGGAATTGTTATGGCTAGGCTTGTATACGCCCTAGGGCTGATAGCCTAGTACCAACCTATGAACCAGAGTGGGGAATGGTGTTGAAAGCCTTGGCGAGGTCAAGGTAGGCTGTGTGAACTACCTTTCCCTCTTCTATGGCCTTGGTGACTGTCTTGAAGAAGTCAACCAGGTTTAATAGGCATGATCTGCCCTTAAAGCCGAACTGGGTTGGGTCAAGTGTTTAGAGGTTCCCAATGTCTTTGTTAATGAGTTCCAGGATGATGCGGTCCATAGCCTTGCAGTTCAGGCTAGTCAGGCTTATGCAGCAATAGTTACCAGGGTCAGTTGTGGCCCCTCCTTTGTGGAGTGGAATAACTGTTGCTGTGCGCCATTCTATGGGCACATAGCCTGTGGAGAGGCTGAGGCTGAACAGGGTGCTTAGGTGTGGGGTTAGTTTGTTCTGTAGTTCATGCAAGACACAGCCTGGGACACCATCTGGCCCCATCGAAGCTGTGTTTTTGGCTTTTGAAAGGGCTGTTTTCACCTGTGCATCTGTGATTTCCGGGACACTACACTTTTCTGTTATTGTTGTGGGCCCTTTTGTGGGTGAGAGGGGGGGTGAAGTTTGCACTGAATCTATCTGCCAGGATGTTGGCAATATCAGTAGGTTCAGTATATTTTGTGCTATTTTGCACTAGTTCAGTACATATCTGCGAGTTGCCACTTAGATTAACATAGCTAAAGAAGGCTTTGTGGTTATCTTTTGAATCCTTGACTATTTTTCTTTTGAAGTTAGCCTTGGATGATTTTATGAGGGACCTTAGTTTCTTACTGATACTGATCAGGGATGCCTTTCCTTCTTGGGATTTGCTTTTTTTCTGAACTAGTTTCCTCCTTCTATTGTATAGCTGTTTATGGCAGGGGTCCACCAAACTGGTTTCCTTCTCTTAGAGGACTGAGTCTTGGTTTTGCTAGGGATGGCATGATCCATGCATCCTTGTAGGTGCTCATACAGTGCATTTGTAAAGGTTTCTGCATCATGGGCAGTGTTATCCTTTAGCGTGGGGGCTTCGAAACTTACTGCCTGCATCTTAAGTAAGGTGAAGTTTGCTTTAGAAACATTTTTTACTGTGGTTTCCTTAGTTGGGGGTGGTGGCGGGGTGTGGACATCCAGAGTGTTTAGTTTATGGTCTGATCTAACCAGTGACGGGTTGACCTCCGGTGTGGAGTACCTGTTGCCCATGTTGGTGATGACCAGGTCCAATATGTTTTCACCTCTGGTAGGGGAGTTTACCAGCTGATCTAGGGCATTCGAGTTGATAAATTCCAGGAAGCGTTGGGCCTGGGAGTCTGTACTCGAGTAGTTTTCCCAGTTAATGGTAGGGTAATTGAAATTGCCCAATATCAGGGTGTTCGGTAGGATCTTCATGTTTTCCAGTGTCCACATACAGGTGGAGTGGTGGCCCTGGGTCATGGAGGGTGATCTGTAGCAGGCCACAATTTGCATTGCAGATTTGCCCATTGTTAGTTGCACATGGATGATCTCAGAGGTATCATGCTGCGTCACTAACCTGGAGGTGTAGGCATCCTTGATGAATATGAATACACCCTCTCCTTTTGTGTTTCGGTCCATGTTCTGTGGCAGAAATGTGTGGTATGAGTTGTAGCCCAGTAGTGCTGGGGTGCTCTCTGGAACCTTGAACCAGGTTTCAGTTACTGCACAGATGGCGATGTTCTCCATACTGCGGAGTGCTTCAAGCATGTGCATTTTGAGATTTAAACAACTGGCGTTGAGTAGCATAACCCTCAGTTTTTTGTTAATTGTGCTGTTTACAGAGGTGGGTTTGACTTTTGAGTCTTGCCTAAAAAAGGCACTATGGGGGCAGCAAGAGCCCTGGCCAGTTTTCGAAAGCCTAGGGATGACAGTTGCAAGCAGTCTCTTATGAAGCAACATGACTTGTCGAGCATGTCGTCCCAGGCTGACAGACACTGGATCCCCTTTGAATGACACCAGAAGCTTAGGCAATTGTTAAAATTGAGAATTTTTTCTTTATACTGAGGTATCATTCTTGGTGAGGGCAGGATGTTACTCAGGGTCAAGGTTATACCAGCCTAGGCTGCATGATCAGAGAGCTCTTACATGTCTCTTTTCATGTAGTCCAGGGAGGTATGTCTCAGGTCATTCACACCAACATTAACAATGACAGAGTCATATTTGTACTTGTTCTGGAGTGACCTGAGTGCTTGTGTTATGTGGCAGATTCTGGCTCCCAACAGGCAGTTAACAGTAACCTTCTGTTTGTCCAGTCTAGTGAGTGGGACGTCAGTGTGCCTGACTATAGAGTCACCTATTACTAGTGTGTTAGGTATGTTATTTCACCCTAAGGGCTGTGATTGTGCAGCGATTTGTGTTTTATATGTTGTCTGGTTTGTGACAGGAGGTGCAGGTTGTTTGGGTATCTGCTTTAAGGTCTCTGATGCTTTTACAGGTTTTTATTTATAGCCTCAGAGTATGATTTCATGTATTTATGTATAATTTTTGCCAGTGCTGGTTTAGTAGGTCTGTGTGTGGCTGGAGGTGTGGTGCAAGTATTAACCTTCACCTCTTGACTGTTCCAGTCTTGGGTGGAGAGAGCTTAGCAGCCAGTTTGGCTGCATAATTGCATCTCTCACATATGCTAGTGTTTTGTGGCAGGAGGAGAGGGTTGTCTGTGTACATGAGGCAGTTGTAACATTGCCTCAGGATACCCAGATTCACCAGCTGGACTGGAAAGTACACCTGAAATTGCCCTTTGGTCATGCCTGAATAGTAGGTTGAGCTGCTTAGTTGCTTGGCTGGTGAGGGGTAAATAAAGAGCCTTGCCCTGCTGGGCAATCAAGTGTCAGGGTATATTAGTGCTTGCTATTAGGTCTGAGCAAGTGCTGGGCTGTAGGATGCTTTTTGAGTGCTTAGGTTGAGAGTTAGATTAGTTTCAAGGGAAAAACTTAAGAGAAGACTTAGTGGAGCCAGGAATAATTTAACCCTACCTAACCAGTGCTGCCCAGCTTTCAAAACCATGCAAACGCGGTTTTTATAGCAGGGAAATGAAAGAGATAGAAATTAGCCCAAAATGGCCAATAAGCTACTAACATCTGGGCTGGAACCACTCCTCCAGGGACAAATAGACTTGCTTAAAGCTCCCCTCTCTCACAGGTGAACAGAGAAACTTCCTTCTATCCAAGTAAGGTATGGGCTCAGATACTGGTAACACAGCCCTGAATTCAGCATTAGCCTGAAAACTGGACTATACTAGCTTAGAAAGGTGGGAAACAATTTATTTTACATTTGTTGACCGGGCTAGTCCAACTGGATATATGTCCATTTTCAGTATAGGCCCGGGGTGAAAAGCTCCAATGGTTATTACAAGTTTAAACAGCAATAGGCAATACAATAGGCAAAACAGAGTTAGTTAATATATGTAATATACAAATATGATAGGAGCAAAAACAAGAGAGAAATAATAAAATGTTTTAAAAAATGAAATAAGTTTTTTTTTTTTTTTTACAATGGTCATACAGTATATATGAGATAACATTTATCTACATAGATGTTGTGTAAAGGGATAGCTATCAAGGTTACAGGGCGAAGACAATGAAAGTAATTATGGCAGAAGAAAAGAGAGAGAGGAAGAAGGAAAGTTAATCTGGGTTGGTACAGGAGCAAAAAGTACAGTTTTGTACCTACCATAAATGTAGATGTTCGAGGATCCACATTGCTGCAGTCCTAACTATTGGGGTAGTCCGCTGTCCAGTCGGCCCGAATACCAAAGTATATGGCTGACGTCGGTCAGGGCGCATTAGACTGACGTCAGTACGTCAGGGTACTAATGCGCATGACCGACGTCATATCCTCAGTCTTTTCTTGCCCCAGATGTCAGAAGACCCTGAAAAGCTAAGGCCAAAACCAAAAATTCCAAACATACCTGCACCAAAAATATGTACAACCTATACAAAATTACCAGAATATAACCTCACCTACACAACCACCCTTAAACACAGAGGGGAAGGAGGGAGGGTAAATTGGACTGCAGCAATGTGGATCCTCGAACATCTACATTTATGGTAGGTACAAAACTGTACTATGTTCTTCATTCCACATTGCTGCAGTCCTAACTATTGGGTAGAATCCCAAAGCAGAGGTAAGGGAGGCTGGCAAATCATAAGGAAGCAGGAACTGACAACATGCCTTGCAAAATAGCTGTGGCAAAACCAGCCCTAGACTTAGAGTAGAGAGGAAGGTGATAATGCTTAGAGAAAGTATGCACTGAACTCCAAGTAGCTGCCTCCAAAATATCCTTAGTGGCCACCCCTTAGAAATGCTGTAGAAGTGGCAGTAGCCCTAGTGGAATGAGGCCTAATTCCAGCTGGAATCTCCTTGCCATGATGGGAATAACAAAATGCAATGCAAAACCCAATCCACCTAGAAATAGTTTGTTTTGACACAGGCTTGCCCTGAACCCAAAGCAAAAGAAACAAACAACTGCTGAGACTGCCTAAAATCCTTAGTCCTGCTCAAATAATAACGCAATTGCCTGTGTACATCTAAAGTGTGCAAAATCTTTTCCCCTTTATTTTGGGGATCTGCATAAAAAGTAGGCAAATGAATAGTTTGGTTTAAAGCCACACTAGAAACCACCTTAGGCATAAAGGAAGGATTAGTACGTAAAGATACCCTATCCTTATGAAAAATCAAAAAAAGGCTCTACCGCCATAAGGGCCTGCAACTCAGAAACCCTTCTTGCAGAAGTAATGGCCAACAAAAAAGCAGTCTTCCATGACAAATATTTCAATTCAGCAGTAGCCGCAGGCTCAAAAGGTTGTAGAGTAAGTTTCTCCAACACAAAATTGAGATCCCAAGCAGGAGTAGGAGCTCTACGTGGGGTCTTATATTCTTTGCCCCTCTAAGAAATTGCTTGAACAAAGGATGCGAAAACAATGGTGGGTCACAATCATAGTGAGCTGAAATTGCTGCAGCATGAATCTTAATGGAAGAGAAAGACAAACCTTTGTCCAATAACTCAGTAAGATATTGAAGAGCCACACTCAAATTAGGCTCAGAAATCTCCAAATTGTTTGCTGCACTCCAAAATAAAAATCTCTTCCATTTTTCTGCGTACACTTTCCTTGTACTAGGTCTTCTGGCTTCCATAATCACATTTAAAACTTGTTGAGGAAGTTGAGACCTGCTGTCTTTCAAAACAGAATATGCCGGGCTGTTAGATGAAGAGACTGAAGCTTGACATTGAGCAGGTGACCGTCCCTCTGAGACAACAGGTGTGGAATCAAGGGTAAAGGCCATGGAGGCTTCCTTACCAGACTCCTCAGTAATGGGTACCAGTGCTGCCGAGGCCAATCTGGAGCTATTAAAATCATCCTTGGCTTGTCTTGTCTGACCTTTAGAAGCACCTTTGGGAGAAGAGGCAGAGGTGGAAAAGCATACACATGAAGATTTTTCCAACTGAAAGAAAGAGCATCCACTTTCCAAGCTGTGTGATGAAACCTCTTTGTGCAAAACTTTGGCAGCTGGTGGTTTAGTGGAGAAGCGAACAGATCTATGTCTGGAGTTCCCCATGACACTGTCAATTTTGAAATACATGAAGATCCAGTTTCCACTCGTGGGGATCCATGATTTGTCTGCTTAACACATCTGCTAAGGAGTTCTGTGCTCGGCAGAAACCTTGCCTGAAGAGTTAGTTGCAAGCTGAGCAGTCTCCCATAAAATCATTGCTTGCCTGCACAATGGGTAAGAATGTGTTCCCCTTGTTTGTTGATGTACCACATGACAGTTGTGTTGTCTGTTAGAATCAACACCTGCCCTGGAAGAAGTAACTCCTTGAAAGCCATTAATGCAAACTGGACTGCTAACATCTCTTTCATGTTGATATGTAGATGCTGTAGTCTGGCAGGCCACTTGTCTTGTATCCACTTTCCATTTAGATGAGCTCCCCAAGCAATGTCTGAGGCATCTGTCGTTAGAATCTGACTCGCCTCTGGCCGGGTCACAGAGAGTCCCTTGTTTAGGTGACATTCCTGAGCCCACCACAAAAATTTCTTTTGAATGCAAGGTATTATTTGAATGACAGTGTCCAAATCCTGGCAGTGCTGTGTCCATACATTTTTGAGATACCATTGCAGCTTCCTCATATGCAGTTTGGCATTGGGAAGCACCAGAATACAAGATGCCATGAACCCTAAGGCTTGAAGGACTGTCCTTGCAGTCAGCACGGACTGAAGAGATAGTTGATGGAAGTAACTGGAAAGATTCTTTTGTTTGTCCGGGGTTAAAAAGGCCATCTGGGCTGCTGTATTCAGTCTCACACCCAGAAAGCACATGTCTTGAGAGGGTACTAGACTGGACTTTATTTCGTTCACAGAATACCCTAGGCATCTTAGCACTGCTATGACATAATCCAAATGCTGTAGAAGGTCTTCCTTTTCCTGAGCTAGAATCAGGCAGTCGTCCAAGTAAGGATAGATTTGAATTCCTTTTAGCCTGAAGTAAGCTATCACTGGAGCCAGAACCTTTGTGAATACTCTGGGCGCAGTGGATAAGCCAAAGGGCAATACAGAGAACTGATAATGAGAATTTCCAGCTCGAAAACGCAGATACTTCCTGCAACTTAGTCTTATAGGCACATGAAGGTAAGCTTCCTTGAGATCTAAAGTTACCATCCAGTGATCCTTGCCCAGCAGAGGTAAAAGCTGTTGTAACGTCAACATTTTGAACTTGGGAATGTCCAGATAAGTGTTGAGGATAGATAAATCCAAAATTGGCCTCCACGTGTTCCCCTTCTTCGGTACTAGGAACAGGCGAGAATAAAATCCTAGGCCCCTTTCTGGCACAGGAACTGGCTGAATGGCCCCTATGTGGAGCAACAGAGAAATTTGCTTGTGAGCCTCTTGTCTTTGTAGAGGAGGAATGTCTGGCATGCCTTTGAAAGGAGGCATGGTATGGAAATAAAACCTGTAACCGTGGTGAATGATATCCAGAACCCATCTGTCTTGGGTAATTAAATCCCAATTTTCTTTGAAAAGAGACAGCCTTCCTCCCAAAGGTGCTGCCAGGCGAGAATGTACTGGCAGCTGAAAAGGCAGGTCATTGGGTCTGCTTACGAAAGGACTGACCCCTGCCCTCACCAGAAGTCTGAGCAGGGGAACTCCCTGTCCTAGGCCTAAAAGAACCTTGAGCTCTGCCCCTACCACGTCTAGACCTACCCCTGGACTGGGAATCATAAGCAGGATAAGTCCATCCCTTAGTAGGCCAATTTCTACTAAACTTCGGAGGCTGCACCTGCAAAAAATCCTTAACAGTTTGCATAGACTTAGCCTTGTCCTCCATTTTCTTTAAGACTGCTTCCACAGGCGAACCAAACAACACATCAGACTGTAAAGGAGCATCCAAAATCCTTGTTTTAACATGCTCAGCTAAATTCTGATCTCTCAACCAGGCATGCCTACGAAGAACAGAACCAGTGGCAGCCACCCTCGAGGAGGCCTGCACAGCATCAAAACCACATTGCAAGGAATGTTTACCCACCTGTTCAGACACATGAACTAAATCCTGCAACTCTTTACACTCAATACCTTCTGCCAGAGCATCCACCTTAGATTTCAATTGTGAAAGGAGATAATTCTGATATTTTAACATGTGAAACTGACAATTCAACGCCCTCATGGCTAAAGTGGAAGAAGTATACACTTTCTTTCCCCATCTATCCAAAGCCCTTGCCTCTTTATCAGGAGGAACAGGATTTTTTGACAACAGAGGCCTCGACACCTTTAGGCCCCTGAGAGAGAGTTTCCGGGTCTGCCCTAGGACTCTTAAAAGATACTTATGAGCTTCAGGCACCCTATAGTACCTATCCGGTTTAACTGGGGCAGGAGGCAAAGAATCAGGATTGAGGGAAGCCTCTGCAAAACATCTTCCACCACATTCAGAACAGGAGGTATAGCTAAAGGCCTATGCTGGGGTAAAACAAGAATTCCCTAAGCCTCTTCCTGGAATCAGAGAAATCTTGACCTTCCCATTTAAAATGCTCCCTCATGGAATGCAGAGTCTCTGAAAATGAAAAATCCTCAGGAGGAGAAGCTGAAGGAGTAGAATCATCCACATCAGAATCAGAATAAGGAGGATACTCCTGCAAGTCTTCAGCCGAAGACTCAGAAGCCTCGAACATTGCTCAAAACTCTCAAACTCAGGTTCCACCCTAGGCCTCTTATCAGGAGGGGCATAGAACCTCTAATCATAGTAATCAAATCCTCTGCCATTTTAAGCATATGTTTCTTAGGCAAAGACCCTGAAGCACTAGGAGAAACCCCACTGAAGTTAAACTTGGCCTGCCTCTCAAAGAAGCCTTGGAAACAGAAGGGAGGCTCTAACCACCTTAGGAAGAGAGGGAAGAACAGCCACCTGAGAAGCCCCTCAGCCTGGCCTACTTCCTGCGAGGATACATCCTGTAACAGTAAAGTCTCTCCTGAGACTCAAAGAAACACCTGGCAAAACCTCCGGCTCCACTGAGCCTTCTAAAGATCCGACGTCTGGGACTGTCGGTTCTTCCACTCTAGGCTTTGCTGCTTTGTCCTTGCGCTTTTTGGTCGGAGCCTCCGACGGCATTTTATAATTACAACGCTTCCCAAAAACTAACCTGGCACAGTCTAACCTTCTCTTAATAGTGCGTTTGTTAAATCTAGCACAAGAGCGGCATCCAACAACGTCGTGCTCAGGCCCTAAACAAGGTATACACAAAGTATGGTAATCCCTATGAGGTATCTGTTTCCCACAAGAAATACAGTTATTCACTTTTTCTGACATCCGGTTAAATACTGAGGCAAGAAAAAACCAAAATATTCCCCAACGGGGTACTTAGCCAACTTTGATTCGGTCTGAAACTCTGACTTCAGAAACTTTCAGAACGCCAACCTGCACTCGCAAAATTGCTTCTGCATCGGACCATGCGGCAAAAAAGACTGAGGATATGACGTCGGTCATGCGCATTAGTACCCTGACGTACTGACGTCAGTCTAATGCGCCCTGACCGACGTCAGCCATATACTTTGGTATTCGGGCCGACTGGACAGCGGACTACCCCAATAGTTAGGACTGCAGCAATGTGGAATGAAGAACATCCATTGATTATTGAGATGCATTTTCAATTGTCTATTAAAAAGTGGTAGTGCGGACAAAGATGAGATATCAGGGGTTAGTATGTTCCACATTTTTCCAACAGAGTTGGAAAAGAGGCAGTCACCTGCAGAGTTATTTGGTTTGGGAGTATAAATCAGTAGTTTGTTTGAAGAATGTAGGTGTTTCATGTTATTGTATGGTGAAATGAGGTTAGAGAGTATTGGTATTTTAGTTGGTTGATATAGAATTTTGTGAGCTATTAAGAGCTGTTGAAGTATTAGTTTGTTGGGAAGTTCAAGCCAACCTAGTTGTCTTAGGTTCAAGGCAGTGGTGAGTTCTAAACTGGGATCCTGTAGCAAATCTAGCAATATTATAGTAAGATGTAGCAAGTTTCTTGAGGTTGTGTTTGGAGAGATTAGTGTAAATGGGGGAAGCATATAGAAGAGTAGAGATAAGATGAGATCTCGCTAAGGTGGTTCTTGCTTCAGGTGTAAGGAAGGGTTTAATTCTGTAAAGGGATCCAATGTTTTTGTTAACTAATTTTATTGTGTTGTTGATGTGAGAGTCAAAGTTTAGATTATTGTCAACGGTTATTCCTAGTAATTTTGTAGTTGAATCTGGAGAAATGAGAGTGCTATCAGTGGAAGTGAGAGTGAAGTTAAGTGGGGTAGATTTACGGGTAGGTGAAAACAGTAATAGTTTGGTTTTCTTGGGGTTGAGGAGAAGGCAACGGTCTGAGAACCATTGTTCAGCAGTGGTAAAGGCTTTTTGGGTAAGAGAGTGGAGTTCAGTTTGAGAGGTAGCACTGCAGATTATAGTAGAATCATCTGCATATTGTATGCAGGTAGTGTTAGGGATAGCTGATTGGAGGTCATTAATAAAGATAGAAAATAGAAGGGGGCCTAGGATAGAGCCTTGTGGTACACCTAAAGAGGTAGGAAGGAGATTAGATAGTGAATTTTTCCAGAGTACTGCCTGCTGACGGTTTTCTAGGTAAGATGTAAACCAAGTTAAGGAAGGGGTATCAAGTGAGAGAGATTTTAGTATGTGCAGAAGTTTATGATTGACCATGTCGAAAGCTTTAGATAAGTCAATGAAGACTGAAGATGACAGACAATTGTTGTTGCGGTTGTAGTTGATGGAGTTGGTAAAGGAGAGTAAAGCAGTGGTAGTACTGTGGGAAGGTCTGAATCCACGCTGACAGTTAGCAAGTAGGTTGTTATGGAGAAGGTGGTTAAGTAGTTGTTTATGGATACATTTTTCCATAATTTCCATACAAGGATTTTATTTTGTTTTTTTTTTTTTTTGTTTTTTTGAAAAGATAAGGCAAAAACAGTAAAAAATACACTTAACACAGCTTTAAATGACTACAAATGATCAGAAAAGGCTATCGCACTTTAGTGTGTAGCGGCAGCCTACAACAGTTAAACAAATTACTTAAACAAAAAACGACTTTTTAAACGTGCAGGTAGTCAAGTAAGTACAATATGTGAAAAAAAAACAAGCTTTTAAATCACAATAAACACTGGAAAATCAGTGTTTAGGCAGAAAACAGTTAAGTACAGCAAGAAAATACAGAAAACTGATACTCAATCACTCCAAAGTCTCTCTTTTAAGCTAGAAGGCTTGTATCAATTTAAGGCTTTCTAGTGCTTCCCAGTAGGTTAGTTACATGAAAGATGGGAAACAAGTGCAGATGTGATCTTTTAAATCAGAAAGTTGAAAGAGATGGACAAACTGCCCAAATGGTCAAACTACAATTTCTGGGCCAAGAACCACTCATCTTATAGGTTCATAGGTTTATTCATAGGTTGGTACTAGGCTATCAGCCCTAGGGCCTATACAAGCCTAGCCATAACAATTCCCTGGCTATTTCTTCCCACACTATTTACTTCCCTGGACCTCTGTCTAGCAGGGCGACTGACGTGATCCCCGGGGTGAATTTCCTTTCTCCCATCCAATCGGCAAGGTTCCTTTTGAAGAGGACCAAAGAGGCACTCTGCTTGACATGTATGGGCAATCTATTCCAGAGACTGGGGAGTCTCTGGGTCAGGAACCTATCCCTCCAGCATGTTTTGTTTATTGTGATGACAAGGTTTAGATCCCTGGAGCATGTGGCTCTGAGGGATTGGGATTTATTTAAGTGTAGCATGTCCAACAGCTCTGGGTTTGACATGGCCTTGCATGTTAAGCAAAGATCGCCTCTGAGTAGACGATATGCGACAGAGTATAGCTGGAGTTTTTTAAGGCGGTCAGCGTAGGGCATCTGCTTTCGGCCTGTGATTCTTTTAGTGAGGTATTTCTGTGGACTTCCCAGTTGTTGCAAATGTCTTGAGAGGTACATACCAAATGGGGCATTGTATTCTATAATGGGTCTAATGAGGGATGAGTACAGTGGGACAATGACCTTTTTTTCTGGATGAAAAGCCCTTAGTGATGAGGTGTGCCACATAGGATTTCCTGACTGTTGTGGCGATGTGGTTATCGAAGGTGAGACCACTGTCCACCAGTGTCCCCAAGCCTCTTATCAAACTTTCGGTGTTTAGTGTACTGCCACCTATATGGTAATTCATGGATACATGTTTTTTCCCAAAGGGGATAACTATACATTTCTTGGCATTGAGCTTGAGCCCATGGCTCTGGCACCAAGCATCTTTTTCTGTAAGGCCCTTTTGTAGAGTATCCACATCATTTGGGGATTCAAAAATGGCTCCCAGTTTGCAGTCATCTGCAAACTTTGTTATCCAGAGTCCCTTAGTTTTGGCCTGTACTTCAGTGAAGTAGATGCCAAACAAGAGCGGTCCCAGGACTGAACCCTGAGGTACTCCACTTGTCACTTATCTGGAGATGGATTTGGAGTCGACTACTTTTACAGTGTGGGTTCTGTCAGTAAGCCAGTTAGCAACCCATTGGGTGACGTAGGGATTAATGCCCAGCTTAGTAAGTTTATCTATGATTCCAGAGTGGGGGATGGTGTCAAAGGCCTTGGCAAGGTCTAGATAGGCTGTGTGGACCACCTTACCCTTGTCCATGGCTCTGGAGACTGATTCAAATAAGTCAATCAAGTTTAGGAGACAAGATCAGCCCTTCACAAGGCTACCTAGTGCTTACCACTCCCACTGATAGCTAGAAGGCTTTCCTCAAACACAGGAAAGGCTTCCAGGGCTCAGAAGCTTACCAACAGTCCTGGATATAACAACTCTGTATCTGGACTAGGCTAGTTATAGGAAAGGTGGGAAACAAGCACAAGTGCGATTTTTAAACCAGAAAGTTGAAAGATATGGAAAAAAACTGCCCAAACAGCCAATAGCTACAATTTCTGGGCCAGGAACCACTCCTCTTGTGGTAGATGGGCTACCTAATGCTTAACACTCCCACTGATAACCTAGAAGGCTTCCCTCCAACAAACGCTTGGGGTGCTCAGAAGCTTACAATGAGTCCTGGATACAGCAAATCTGTACCTGGACTAGACTAGTTATATGAAAGGCAGGGAACAGTGCAAATGCAGGCTTTTAAGCCAGCAAGTTGAAAGAGATGGAAAACTGCCCAAACTGCCAGTAAACTACAATTTCTAGGCCAAAACTCATTCAGTGCTTACCACTCCCACTGATAAGCTAGAAGGCTTCCCTCCAACACAGAAAGGCTTGGGGGGGGGGGGCTCAGAAGCTTACCAACAATCCTGGATACAGCAACTCTGTATACGGACTAGTTTAGCTATAGGAAAGGAGGGAAACAGGTGCAAGTGCGGCTTTAAAACCAGAAAGTTGAAAGAGATGGAAAAAAAAATGCTCAAACAGCCAATAGCTACAATTTCTGGGCCAGGGACCACTCCTCTTGCGGTAGATAGGCTATCTAATGCTTACCACTCCTACTGATAAGCTAGAAGGCTTCCCTCCAACAGGGAAAGGCTGGGGGGGGGGGGCGCAGAAGCTTACAGAGAGTCCTGGATACAGCAAATCTGTACCTGGACTAGACTAGTAATAGGAAAGGCAGGAAACAAGCACAAACACAGGCTTTTAAATCAGAAGGATGAAAGAGATTTATACATACATACTTTGTTGTTACATATTTATACATACATGTTTGTATCTACGCATATATAATAGGAAATCGTTAATCATGATGTATAATTTATGCCTTAGGTGGTACTTTATGTTTATATATGACAGTGAATATCTATATTAGGTAAAGGATCATATAAAGTATACATAGATGTATGTATGTGCAACAGACAAAACCAAAAACCATAACAAGTGACCTGATAAGGTGTATACAAGTGCTTAATACAATGAAGCTACTAACCATGGTGCAGATAATATTACTAGTAGGGTCATTAAACCTCTCACTGGGAACTGGGGTGAACGTTAAAGGGATAGAGACAGCCTGAGACTCTTATCAATCAGGAAAACATGGAGGCTAATTTAGTCTGAACATTTCAAACAGCAGCCTGATTTCATTGCTAGCCCTGGGCTCCCCAGATATCTGAGTTTTGCACAATCACCTCAGTGAAGTTATATGATGAATTATTTCCTTAAGACCACGCTCTGCCTTTATCATTTTTGTCATTAGCAATGAAAAAAGGATGAAAAGATTTCTTTCTAGATAATCAATTGATTTATACATAATGTGGTTGTCATTCACTTTTAAGGGGAGATGGACTTTAAAGATAATGGAGTGCCAACACCACTAATAACCATAAACAGAAACAAAAATTAAATATTTGGGCCAACAAAATCCAGAAAGTGCCACAGTGAGGAATGGTGGTGGGTGGCCACTATTGGACAAGATTATGCTCAGAGACCTTGTCTTACTAGGTGGAATGAAAAGAGATGGCGTCTGCTACCCAATGGGAAGTAGTCATTAGACAGTACACGTGACAGTTAAAAGTTTAACCTGGGTTATTGTACCTTGTTGTGGTGGACCCAGAAATAAACAGAATAATGTATCTCATCAAGGCATTAAGTATGGTGTTAAGAAATGTGAGACATTTCATGGTCTGTTGGCATGCTGATCTGTCTGTCCACTTCCCCCACTACAGCCCCAGTCACTCTCCAACGGCTGTTGCCTAAACTAGCCTCATCTGCCCTGTTGTTGTTAAATGGATCTCTTCAGTACAAAAAAAGATTAATCTTGCAGTGTGTAATGGCACTGCCTAGGCAATATGAGGAGTGAGATCCTTTGGCATTAGTTAGCTGTTAGCCATCATACACAGGGCACCGATGTATGTTATGTTTTAGCCACTCACATTCTAATCCAATGTATGGGGAGTCACCTTTTACAGGTACAGAGATTCCTATGAAAGTTTCCAGTTACCCATTAATAGCTTTTAGACATCCACATCTGATGCAGTGCTTTCCCCTTAGTAAATGTGAGCTGGCTATCAGATGATGCTGCTTTTTCCTCCACTGGCTAATCCTCCGGCACCAGGACAGCCAACCAAACCCAGGATGCTGGTACTGGTAAATGACGCATCCCACTGCATTTCAGCTTGAGGCAAAAACTATGACATTTTCAAATATTCAGGAATAAACAAATTAATGCCAATGTATGCCTTTAAAATTATTAAAAAAATCTCCAGTATGAAGTCAGATGACAGCAGTTTCTGGACAAAAATGGGAGTAGCTATCCAAAGATAAAGAATAATGTTACATTGCATTTTGAAGTGCTGCAATTTTTTTCAGTCTGTCTTCCACTTACAAGGACAGTATGTAAAAATATAAAACTGTCTATTGTAATTTGTTCTTTTTTTATTTTTAAACCATAGCATATAGTATATGTGGCTACTGTCTGGTAGCCATTTGTCTTTCATTGCCAGTCAGATTTTCAAGGTAAGGCTCATTTAATCTAAGTATTCAATTGATGAAAAACTGAATGGGATCAACTATTTTCACATACAAAACAATAGTATTCCATTATTTGAATAGCTTTGTTATAGGTTTAGTGTTACATGTGCTTGTTGTGCTGAGAGATTTTTAGGAAGCCTTCATGGCACTATCTAAGCAACCTGACACCTAGACCCTGCCCTTTAAGAAAAACTGGTTTTACAGGGTTTCAGACTACCACATTATTCTTATACATTTATCCTGTAACTAATACAGCAGTTGTGTCACTGGACCCAAAGAATGGGTCTAAATTGCTCGACTCCCAATGTTCTTCCCAGTGAAGATAAACCCAGCTGCCACTCCGTCCTTCACAGCCAGTAATTTTCTGACATTCATAAAGTTCCAGCTTGCACTCTCTTCAGCATATGTAGGAGAAAATAAGGGGAAACTCTGATGGGAATTTAATGGCAAAACTTTTGGTATTTACCCTGACCAATGGCTAAGTGGCTAAGCCCTCCATAAAGCATGGCTATGATGCAGCAGCTACATATTCTATAATTATCAGGCATGTTTGATTAAGGTTACATCTCCTGCTGGTGTATGTTAAAGCACAGCTTCTTGATGCTCCATATAATAAGGACCTACTCTTTGGAATCCCTAGAGCAGAAGATTTCAAAAGGATGGAGTCTCCTATGCCAAGATATCAGAGAAACTTACTCTCTCTCTCTTTAGCAAAAACTGAGCAATATTTTTGCTTGCAATGTAGGTGTAGAAAGCTAGAGAAGAGAAGGGACCAATATAAAAACACTGTCAGGGTAATTTCTTAATATAGAAACAAGAGCATTCACATTTGCCCTTACCTAGATGACTCCCTGATTCAGGCTTGGTCACAGGAAGTGATGAATCATCTTCTTTCGGCTTTTCCCGGTGAGGGGTCGCCACAGCGGATCACCTGTCCGCTCATGATTGGCAGTGGAGTTTTACAGTGTCAAACTGCCAGCCCAGCGCCCAACCTTACACAGAAGCACACACATGCACGCACACACACCTAGGGCCAATGTAGAGTGTCCAATCCACCTACAGCATGTCTTTGGGATGTTGGAGGAAACCGGAGCACCCAGAGGAAACCCATGTGACCACAGGGAGGACAAGCAGACTCCGCACAGAAGGCACCCCAGCCAAGGATCGAACCGGAGAATCTCTTACTGTGAGGCGACAATGCTAACCGCTGCACCACCGTGGCCACCCCGGTCACAGGAAGTGATGAATAAAATCCTGAAATTCACCTTGGATTATTTGCATATCCTGTAAATCTCATCCTGTATCCCCAATTCTTATCTTATCCTTCCAAAAACAGTGATTTCTTTGGAGACCCTTTTGGGCTCAGGTAGTAAAATGACATTTCTCCCTCAAGAGAAGGTGGAATCCCTAGCACATTACTTCCAAACTCTGGCCCAGCAGACTATGGCTATGGGCAGTGAATTCTTTAGGGCATCAGGATTCATAAGTTTAATGGAATATGTGTGGTATGGTTAAATATGAGGAATCTGCAGATATCTCTCAAACATCTGGAGTCAGCATTATCTGTCTCTAGAACTGTAGCAGTGCACTAGGTAGGTTGAAAACTGGCTCGTAATCCCCTTTGGGAAAAATCCAGTTCCCATAAATTACCACATCGATGGTAGTCCACTGAACGCAGAAGGCATTATAAGAGATCTGGGAACACAGGTTAACAGCAACCTATCTTTTGACAACCACATTGCCACTGTGATCAGAAAGTCCTGTGTGGCACATCTCATTACTAAGGGTTTTGCATTCAGGAAGTAAGAGGTCATTGTCTCCCTCTACTCTTCCCTCATTAGGCCAATTGAGTACAGCACCCCATTTGGCATGTACCTCACTAGACACTTGCAACAACTGGAGAGGCTGCAAAAATACCTCACAAAGAGGATCCTAGGCCTTAAACACTTGTCTAATATGGACAGACTCAAAAAACTCCAACTATTCTCCGTCACATATCGCCTACTTAGAGGCAATCTCTGCTCGACTTACAAAGCCATGTCTGACCCGTTAGAAATGCGACATCTAAAAAAATCCCAATCCCTCTGCACCACATGCTCCAGAGACCTCAACCTCATTACCATAATCAACAGAATGCGCTGGAGGGACAGGTTTATAACCCAGAGACTGCCCATGCTATGGAATAGACTTCCCATACATATCAAACAGAGCACCTCACTGGCCCCTCTTCAAGAGGAATCTTGATGAGTGGATGAGAAACAGAAAATTCACCCCGGGGATCACTCCAGTGCCTCTACTCGAGAGAGGCACTGGGAACTAAGGTCAGATGGCACAGTGCCAGGGTAATCCTATTGGCTAGGATTGTAAAGGCTCCAGGGCCCTTAGCCTAGTACACACACATGAACTTATATGGGACCACCCAAAATATAGGCAAAGTAGAACAAAGGGCTTCCTGCAATATCTCCTCCATTATGGGCCAGATCCACTGGTAGTGATCCCCTCTGCTACATCAGATCCAGTATCTCTCCATATTTAAAGTTATGATTGAGAGATTTTGGGAAGCCCTCTCCTAATCCATGTCAATGCTGAGGATAAGGTACTCAACTGGGGAAACCAGATGCATCCTGTTACATCTCATCTTCCTAGAGACACTTGGAAAGTGCTTCCCTAGTGCTCAGAAGTCATTGCTTCAATGAACACCTTGGAGCATTGGCATCTTTCTGCTTCCCTTTATATCTGGGATGAGGCTTAAAGTCCCGATGCTTCAGACTGATGGCCACCCTGGGATGGAAGAAACACTGAAGTAAGCCTCTATGAGATCTAATATGTTAATAGGTTACATTGTCACTATCGCCTGCCCTCTGGTTGTCAGTGCTGAAACTACTGGTACTCCAGAAATTATCACTTCCCAAGAGGTTGACAATCACTCAGATGATCAGTTTTGGCACTGGTGATAACAGTGATGCCAGTAAAGGCTTCAGCACCAAAAGCTTGAAAGCTGATTATGAGGACATCAAGAACAGCAAAATGGGAATCAGAATTGAGATCAATCAAGACCCATCAACACTGATGACCTGTGGCCTACAGGACCTTGTGAACAAAAGGCTCAGTGCCAAGGCTACGAGTGCCAGTGAAGATGTTGGCATCAAAGGGAGTAGCACCATAAAGTTGATCGCAAATGCTGCAAGGTTGGCTTAGATACTTCCTGTACCACTGAGCATATAGAAGTATCCATACATGCAGAGGGAAGGAGACCTTCTCCAGCCAACCTGGAAACAAAGGAGAAAGAGGCGCCACCCATTTCTGGAAGAGCCATGGCCATAGCCTCTTCATTCTGGCCTAGTCAAGGTAAAAATGAGTTTTAGAGGGACATAGTTGATCTGACTTGCATGTGGGAGGGATGCTTCAGCTCCAGGTATTGAGAAATTGCCTGTTCTGAGGATAAGCTGCTCATTCTCATCATTGAAGTAAATCCCAAAACTACAGAGACCTCATAATTGGAAACCGCAATAGCCGACTGTTTGCTGGTGACTCTTCTTTTTTACTCATCTAAAGAAAAAGGGAAAAACTCTAATCATTTCTAGGTAACCTGCCCTCCCCAATCTTATATTTTTCTTTAGTATCTGTTGGAAGAAGCTCTGAGAATCACATCTTGGACCTGGGTGACATGTCCTTAATTATACATTCTGTAACATACAGGGATTTCCTCACCACACTGAACACATGCTGGTCAGGTTATTATCAACATGCGTTCCCAAATTCCTTACCTCTGGATCTCCTTTTAGGGGTGTATTATTCAGTGTGTTAATTTCTAGGGGTGACTATCTTTCCATATGGTACAATTATGCATTTTTTCACATTGTATTTTAGTCCATGGCACTGGCACCAGGTGGTTGTGTGTGTCAGGCCCTCTTGAAGGGTATCTTCGGAGGATTCAATGACCATGCTGAGTTTGCATCACATTCAGACTTGGTCAGCCAGCAGACCATGACACTTGCCTTTACTTTAGAGAAGTAGATGCCAAAAAAAAAAGAGAGGCCTTAGCACTTATTCTCTTTGTGGAGTTGAATTTCCCTACCCTAACTTCTTGTGTCCTACCACTGTCTCAGCTTGCTATCCACTGACTGACATTTGTGTTTATGCCTAATTTTTAGTTCATCTACAATGCCCATGGGGTATTGTATGAAACATATTGGCTAAATCAAGGTAGGCAGTGTGCACTGCCTCACCCTCAACTATAGCTTAAGTGACCTTCTCAAAGATTCCACCAGGTTAAGTAGGCCTGACAAACCTGAACTGGGTAGGGCCCTGTGTCTGTATGTTTCCTATGTCATTATTTATCATATTTACGGGAGGCATACAAATGCTCCCACAAAGCAGATAAAGTTCATGTCTACCCTTGGGGTGGACTCCAATGGTTACATTTGATGGACTTTGAGAATCGTGAGAATGCCCTCACTTTGTCTTTATCCATAAAGTCCACTAGCAGCCAGAAAAGTAAACTTCTGATCAGAAAGATACTTAACAGAAAGCCAAGGAAGCCCTAAGTTACTGGCCAATATTGCTGGGATAGGACAGGAACAAACAACGAACAAGCCAAATGCCTGACCACACACACACACGCCACAGTAACACTTTCTAGCTACTTTCCAAATACAAGAGAGTGAAAACAAAATTTACTTGTCACAAAAACTGACAAAGAAGCTAGTCAAACCTGGGACTGCGATCACTTTAGATGCACCTGGCCCATCAGCAAATGACGGGTGGAGGGAGAGAGAGAAGGATGTGGTACATTATGGTAGTGCATTTTCAGTTTGGGAAGATCCTGCAGCTGCTGAAGTGAAAACAGTCTGTGGTTACCCATTCAGGTTCTAGAAGTGGACAGACTGAAACATGTACGATTCATTATGTTTGGACTCACAATAATGGGATGCAGTAACTAGACAATCCACAGGCATTCCTGATAACTCATTCAGGCTTGTGTATCACTGCATAATGGAAAAACTGGAAGGGTAACACCAACTAGCTTAATTTTGTATTTGCATTTATAGGTTTACTCAGCCACTACAATGGGGCATGAGCAGATACCAAGTTGAGATGCCTCCCCAATAATTAGTATTTCACCAAGTAGAAGTCCTAGTTCACTTCTAAACACTCTCTCCAGCTATGTCGTTTTTCGGCATTGCTTAATTGTCAGCTAAAATAGCACTAAAGGTGCTCTCACCTTGAATATCTCAGGAGAGCATTGCTCTCAAACCTAATCCTGATGCATCCATACAAAGGGTAAGTAACTTAGTAAAAATAGTGGATTACTGGTTCAGAACATAATATACACTTCAGTTCAACAAAATGTACTTTATGCTTTAATTGACCAGTTTGCCTTGGCAATAGTTTTCACCTTTGTGAGGTCTGTCAAACAGGGAATAGTTGCAAACTTGGATATAAATTTAATTTTCTGTAATAGCCAGTTAGTCCAAGAAAAGCCTTCACTTAACTTTTATTGGAGGGTCTTTATAGCCTCTTATTTTCTGGTTACTACTACCGCTTTTTTTACCCCTCTGTACATATACTGTATCACAAATACATGCTCCGTTTACTTTTCTTAGCATTAACAGCCAAAATGTCTGCATAGATTTTAACATAGCCTATACTTTTGGGTAGTGGACCTCCTATTCCACTAAGGGAATGACCAGGTCATCAAGGTTTGCCTGAGAATTTTGGGAGACAAAGATGGCCGCCATTCTATAAGCACTGCAGTACTTCAGCTCTCCAAAGACCAGAAACAAAAATCACCTCTGTGGATGTACATTTGGAGTTAATCAACTAATTGACAGCAATTAATAATCTACTAGAAGTCAGCGATCTTATCGAGGAAAAAAAATTGAAAAAAAATACTTGGTGACAACAGGATTGGAACTGATTGCTTGGTTGATTCTGAACAGAGCAACAAACAAAGGACTGAATTACCACATTACTGAAACTTTTACTTGGTAATCATCTCTATCTGCAGCATTTCAAAATGTCAAAAGAAGATAAAAATATGGACACTACAACTACTAAAACTAAACTGTCAGCATTACAGTCTCCAGAGAAGGAATCCATATTTAAGAGACAGAAAACATTCAGACAGCAAGAAACTGCAAAAACAGGGGCATCAGCGAAATCTGATCAACAGGTTACGATGGATGAAATTAAGTCTGCATTGTTGCCTATACAAGATGCATTACAAGACCTAACATCCCAAACACAAACATTTAGTGAGACATGTAATCGGATTCTAACAAGAATGGAGAAAACAGAAACCAGAATAGCAGCAAATGAAGACAATATAGCATTGCTCACTAAAAGATCTGAATCACAAGAGGCTGATATACAAATGATGCAAAACAAAATTCTGGACCTGGAAGCAAGATCAAGACGCAACAACATAATCATCAAGGGATCCCAGAATCAATCCAATATAATGATCTGAACACTTCTATCATACAAATATTTGAAACATTACTTAAGGACTCTGTGGATGTTCAGCAAATTGTCATCGAAAGAGCTCATAGAGCTTACAGGAATTCCCAAGCTTCAAATACACCAAGACCTGTGTATGTCAAAATATTAAACTTCCAGGATGTGAATAAAATACTTCTAACCATAAAAAAATCTGGGGGATCTATAATGTGGCAAAGTTATAAAGTTTCTATAACACAGGATTTACCAACACAAATAAGACAGTCTAGACAAATGCTGGCTCCATACTGTAAGTTTCTAATTGACAAAAACATTAAATTTCAAATGAAATAAACTAACAGTTTAATCTTTACTCTTGATGGCATTAAATACACTGTAAATACAAAAAAAGAAGCCAGACCTACCTTTTTGAAGCTGTTTAAGGCTCTGCCACCGTCTGAAAATTGAACAGTACATCCTGGCTTTTTCCTGCATTAGAGTGAATGGGAAACTTCATTTACGAGAATCCGAGGCTTCAAAATCCTTTGTGTGTTCTTCTTTCTTCAGCAGGCCTGGTAATTCTCCGTTTTATCTTTTAATCTCGTCTTCCTAGCTGAAACACGAAGATTCCACGAAGTTTTATGGCTTCTACGAGTGCTCCTGACCCACGAGGAAGCAGGAAACAAGGTAAAGGAAGCAGGGGGACCGTTTTGAGTGTGGTACAGCTGAGAGGTCCGTCATGAATTGGTTCCCCGTCGCGACCATGAAAATTCAAAATTGAACTGCCTGGACTGCTGCAACTGCTGGGAAGCAAGAAGAGCTGCTGTAAATCGAAACGAAACTTTTTGGGACTTTTTTGGTGCTAAAATGACTGAGAAAGCGATCAATGAGGTAAAATGTGTCTTGTATGGACAAAATGTATGGTTTGGCTGTTGCTGTATAAGAGTCTATGGCTTAGTGGTAAATCCAGGTAATGCAGTCTATTTTTTGTGTTATTTTTTTCTGTTTTTTTTTTTTTTCTCTCCTTTGCAGGCTTGTTTTGTAACTTACTGTGTTTTATTTAGTGAGTAAATAAGTGAATAAATAAGTATCTTTTAACTGTGTTCAGTTTGGGGAAAGGGGAGAACAGAAAAAAGAAAAAAAAAAAATATATATATATATATATATATATATATATATATATATATATACATATAGTATAATTAGCAAACAGTAGTAGTAGTTGTGTAATATAGGTGATGTCTAACTGTAATGATCTATAAAAATTAAATGCAATATTGTAGGAATGTTTTGAAGATAAATAGCTGACCTAAATAATGGCTTGTTGTAAACAAATGTATAATAACTGTGTGCTTATTAGGTGAACTGTTAGTTAAAAGGTTTTGGAACAAGTAATTATAATGCTAACATATTATTGCTGTATTTAAAGTTTGTTAAAAGTGAATTATTTGACATGTCAGGTACAATTAGTTTACATGAATATTAGGGAAATGTTCAGAGCTGTAGTTACTTGAGTGCGGTGTTTAGTAGGGAATGTCTGGGTTAGACTTTGTAGACGTAGATATAGTTGGTGCAGGTTTTTTGCATGCTATTTTATTGTTAGTTAATAGAATTAGTAGTTTAGCTACTTGGGGAATGTTATCCAATGTGAAAAATCTATGTTCATCCTGGTCCGGAGGAATAGTGGATAGGCACTGGGTAGGGATAGGATGGCTGTTTTGCTTCCAAAAAATTCACGTAATACCAACACTTGTCAATTTAAGGTGGAAAACAAAAAATAGATACCATTATTCATCAATTCATAGTTTAGAATGTGGATAATAGATTCCTGGAATGTTAAAGGACTCCAGAACATGAAAAAAAGAAAGCTGTTTCTGCATTTGTTTTTTAAATCAAAAGCAGGTTTTATTCTATTACAAGAAACACATTTGACTAATGACCAGTGGGAAACAATGAAGGACAAGAAATGGATTAGGAAGGTTGTAAAGGCGGAAGGGACTACGAATAGTGCTGGGGTGGCAATTATAATCAAGAATCAGTTTCAAGGAGAAATTTTGGAGGACAAAATAGATAAAGAAGGCAGATGGTGTTTGGTGGTTCTCAAAACTGAAAGTTTCGATAAGCTGATAGTACTTTTATGTGTTTATGCCCCAAATGTGAACCAACATCATTATATAGCTTCAATTTACTCTATTCTACAGTCATATAACAACTGTTACATAGTGATGGGGGGGATTGGAATGCTTACCAAGATTCTAAAACTGATAAGTTGGGAGCTTCGACTGCTTTTAATAAGCAGGCAATGGTAGCGTTGAAAGAACTGAAAACGGATTTCAAACTATATGACCCTTTTAAATACAAACACATACAAGCAAAGGCAGAAAACTTTACTTTCTATTCTAGCTGCCATAAAATGTGGTCAAGAATTGATTTTTTTTTATTCCAGAAGTGTTCATTTCACTTGACCCTAGGGTTTCTAATCAAGCTAGACAGCTCTCAGACCATTCTAAAATAACTTTAACTTTAAAGACCGATATTTTGAATACTAAAAATCATGGTGGATATAATTGGTCCTTAAACCCATACCCATTAACCAAAGAAGATATAGTACAGGAAGTTAAGGAGATACTTAAACAATTAGTATACAATATACCCCGTAATGAACATCCATTAGATATAGAATGGGCTACAACTAAAACTTTGTTAAGAGGATTATTTATTCAGAAAGCCACTTATTATAAAAAACTCCAAAATAAAGAACAACTGGATCTGGGAACTCAAGTACAATTATTGGACCAGGAGCTGATGAGTAACTACACTGAGCAAACAGAAACTGAGTTGTTAAGATGTCAGAAAGAGCTGTTTCTTATGCATAACAGAAAATTGACACTGTACGAACAAAGAAGTTTAGTTAAATATGCAAATCACATTCAAACTCCCTCGAAAGCATTAGCCCGTATTATTAATCAGACGAAATCGACACGATTAATTACCGAAATAAATCATAATAATACGTTATATACTGATAAGTCATATGTCATGAAGATTTTTGAATCAATTTTTAATCAGATATATGGTGAGCAACAAACTCATGGGCATGATGAAGAGAGAAAAGAGTTCTTACAGAAAATTAATTTTCCCAAGATTGACGAGGATTCTCAGGGAGAATTGACTGCATTGATTACAGTTGATGAAGTTCTAGAGGCAATTAAGAAACTAAAGCCACATAAAGCCCCAGGACCAGATGGTATGACCTCTGAATTTTATAAATCTTTTAGTGGGATTCTGAGCACCGTACTTTCACAGACCTTTAATTATATCATTTCGAATGGCAGCAATGATTTTCATTTTAATGCCTCAAGAACAATTCTGTTATTGAAAGAGAATAGTGATCCCAAAAATCCAGACAATTATAGGCCCATATCATTGTTGAATATTGATATGAAAATCATGACATCTATTCTAGCTAGTAGATTAAAAAATAATAAACTTGATAATATCAGAAGAACAGGCGGGTTTATAGATGGGAGACAGACTACAGACAATACATTAACTCTTCATACTTTAATATCTTATGCAAAGTATAAAAATATGAACATATATGCTTTAATAATTGATGCTCAAAAGTATTCGATAGAGTTAATTTGGCTTATTTATTTGAAACATTATCATATTTCAATATACCTCAGCTTTTTATTTCTATGTTAAGAAATTTATACAAGAATGCATACACTAGTTTATATATAAATCATGAATGTTCCAAAAGGATTCAAATTAAAATGGAACTCGACAGGGTGCCCATTGTCTCCCATACTGTTTAATCTGTATTTGGAACCTTTATTTCTTCATATGAAACAAAAAGTTTTTTATAATTCTCCTGTACTTCTTGAGATAAAGGTTAGGATGGCTGCTTTTGCAGATGATTTAAATATATACAGTACCACACCGGTGTCAGATACGGAAAAAATACTAACAGCAATACAAACCTTTGAGAAAATTGCTAATTACAGACTAAATTTAAAAAAAACAAAATATTCCCTCTAAAGACACCTACACCTTTTTCAATGCTACCATTGATAGGACGAATAAGGACAGAAGAAAGAATAAAATATTTGGGGATTGACTTTTCAACTGAAAATAGAGAATTTTTATCAACAATATTAAGGCAACTGGAGACCGAATAACAATGGATTTGAAAAGATGGAGTAAGTTGAAGCTACCGATGATGGCAAGAGCAGCGATAATAAAAATGAACGTTCTCCCCAGAATGCTATATATTTTTAGAGCAGCACAACTTAAAATCACAAAATCCTTTTTCAAGCAATTTCAGATAGGACTGGGGAAATTTCTGTGGGAACCCAGAAAAATGAGAATATCCTATGAAAAACTGATGGCTCCTAAAACGAGGGGGGGGTTGGATTTACCAGATTTTGAGATGAATTATACAGTGATTCAGGCCAATAGGATTTTAAGGGTGTCTTACTTGGATAGTGAAAATAGAAAATGGATACCCAAATGGGTACTGCTAAATTATAAACATATAAAAGGGAAGAGAATTAATGTTAAAGCTGTACCATTTTTGAATATAAAAACATTGAGTAAATATGAGTTAATGGAACACATCAAGGTATGGGCAGTGGCGACTCAAACTCTGTTTGCCTCCTTGAACCTTTTAAAATATATGATGATGTTTCAACCGTTTGATGGAAATCCTAATATAACTATTGGTAATCAACTGATAGACTTAAAGAAATATCCATTTATTAAGGAATTAACTGTAAGGGATTTATACCCCTTCCTAGGAGTAGCGGTACATGATATCTTAAGAGATGAATCTTCCCATCTCTTATTTAATTATAATGAGGCAGTTAAAAGATTTGGCCATAAATTATTTTACCAGTTCTGAAATAAAAAAAGAGGAACTAGTTATTTCAGGTCATCTGTGGGAAGCATTGCAACAAGATAGAAAATATATATCCTCAGCGTATAAAATGGCAAAAGAGAGAAAATATAATAATCATATTCTGTTATTCAAATACTGGAGAGAGAAATTGCCATCCCTAGATGACAGTAAAATAGTAGAGGCGTTTAACTTAACATTAAAATCCGTATCACTTCAAAAACTGGTCTTTACTCAATTGATGATATTTAACAATGCGTATTATACCCATCTTACACTTCATAAATTTGATTCAAAAAAGTCACCTAAATGTCCACAGTGTGTAGATCAGACAGCAGACCTGTTACACATGTTCTGGAGTTGCAAGTGCATTTATAAATTATGGAATTCTTTAAAGTTACAACTACAAAAAATGGGTTACCAAAACTCAACACTCTCCTGGGAATTTCTGATTTTACATATTCCACGGAGAATTTGGACAAAACAAAAAGATTGTAATTATGAATATTAGTTTACTAATGAAATTATATATAGCCACAAATTGGTTGAACCCAGCACAGGTGTCGTGGCAAAATTTCAGGCTGTTAGCGATTAAGCATATATTAGCGCACAAATTGTTAATTAGAAATAATAAGAAAAGTATAAACAGCACAAAAATTTGGGAACAAATCTTTAATATTATTTTGGCGTAGCGGTTCCTATCCACTTTCCGTCAGGACATTCTGTATGTGTACCAACACATTCTTGGATTAGATAGAAAATGTAGAAATAATACAAATTAATGGCTTGAGTTGGTTTATAATTGTCTATTGTAGATGCTTTTATGTTTAATTTTTTGTGATTTTAATTTCCTGTACTTGGTTAAAATGATATTTATTCTTAATGTATTATAGGGAAATTCAAAATGGAACTAAAACATTGGAAGCAATATTGTACATAATGTAAATAGTGTGTGAAATGTATAATGGTTTGGCAAAACAATAAAAATGAGTATTGAAAAAAAAAAAGGTTTGCCTGAGAATTTTGGGAGTTAGGCTTTAGTATTTTATCTGTCACCCTCTGAAAGGTCGCTGACACTCCCTGTAGGCCCAAAATTAACATTGTGTACTGAAACGGACACACAGGCATTACAACAGCTGCTTTTTTTCCTTTGACAAAGGAGGTGTCTGTCAGTATTCGTTCATCAAGTCTAGTGTTGTGCATTATCTAGTCATTCCCATATTTTGTCAACTCATTGGTTCTGGGCATTGGATAGCAATCACATTTTGAAATGTTATTCAGTTTTCTGAAGTTGTTACATAATCTAATACTTCAGTGAGGTTTAGAAACTTGCACTCCCCAATTAGTAACTATATCACTCTTACTGCTTTTGTGACCCTATTACTCTGTAATGAGTCAATCCATTACTCCATATGTTATCTCTGCCTTATTTATTCAGTTTAGTCCTCTTAGGCATTTCAGAGAGTATCCCTTTACTTCATAGTAGATATCCTCATTTCCTGCTTTTGTACTCTTGACAAGGATTCCTCTACCAGTACCTCAGGTATAGATTCTCTGATCTTTGCTGTATGCACTTCAGCAAGCAGGCTAATCATATAACTTCCTATTTCCCATGGCTTCAGAATGAATACGATTTGCTCTTTCTTTCTCTTCCCAGATTGTTTGACCTAGTTCTCTACATGTATTCTTTCAATTATTGCAAATAGCCTTTGAAACTTAAACAATTCTTTTTTCATGGAGGGCAGTGCATTTTTCAAGGAAGTGAGTTTCTAGTGAATTTTCAAGGAATTGTGAGTTTCAAGGGAACAGAAGTTTACTGTTTAGCAAATGTTATCACTATTGTGCTATAAAATTGAAAAGCAGTTAGTAGCACAACAGCATACTTGCTTTTCCTTTAGAAGGCTGCGAGTTCTACTCCCACAGTATGTAGATGTATTGCGGATACTGTGCTGTACTTTAAGGGGAGTGGGGTGCTGCAGTCCTGCGCATGTCCTCCCCTTGGATGAGATGCCTATTTATTATGGATGGGTTATCAGTTTGAAATCCATTTGCTATTGCAATATTACTAGCTTACCATTCTTTTTTTCTTTAATTTAACAGGCAATTTATTCTTCAAGGGTAACAGGCACTGCGTTTGTAGATGAAACAGAAACATGAAGTTATTTGCTATCAGCAACCTTTTCATTATAGATCTCTTTAATGTGGAAATATTTAGATGACTTTTACTTCTGCAGAGATTGTGCATATTGATGGATATTGGTGGACTGTAATAGCAGAAGTGGCCTTTTATGGTCAAAATGTTCTGAATCGGGCAGTTTTGTCATTATTGGCTCATATGTTTTGTTTCATTGCTTACTGGAAAAATGTACAAAACTATAAATTTAAAACATGCTGCAACAAGCAGTGCTGTATTATACACAGGACATAATTCAATACAATCAGGAAGGTGACTCAAAGAACTCTTGCATGTTTGCATGGTCCTAAAAATGTGTGCAAGGGACCTATGATTTGAAAACAGCCCATAGGTAAACTTAATTGGCCACTGCATTTTCTTTGAATGTGGGTTTCAATGCTGCTTCAAGGGCAGAGAAGTTTTAATGCCCAGTCGGTTTTCATTGTGAAACTGCATTGCTATGTTTAGCAAATGTCTATAAGGGTTTGTGCGATAAAATTTTAAATAAAAGTTTTAAGTTAAATCCAAATATCTGTAATCATTTTAAAAAGTAAGTCAGAAAGCATTATGCAAAAGAGAGGTTTGAGCAGAGTTTATGGTAACTGGGGAAAAAGACCCAAGTAATGGGACATTGGAATGGCTGCTGGGCGGGACGATGGCTGAGCAGGGGAAACTTTGAATCATTACCCTGCCTAGTGTCCCATTTGACCTTAATCCAGCTCTGGCTGTCTGTACCAACCTCTTGAGTGTTCTCTTTTCTTTCAGGTTGCCCTCCTCCTGCCTTAAGAATGGGCATAACCCTCTCACTTTCACTTCTTTGTCTTTCATGATCTCACTATGAAAATCAACTCTTAAAACAAATTTTATTTTCAGTTTTGCTTCTTTTCTTGCTAACTTATACTATTGCTTAGAGCTCGAGAGAACTTTGCATTTTTCTACTATCTCATTTTAGTACTCATCCACTTTTGCTCTAAGGGTCATTCTACGTCTATTTCCATCATCTCTATTTCTGTGCTCACACTTGTGAAAACTTTTATTTAAGAATTTTTCATCAATTCATATACTGGCATCTTTTACACACTGTTTCCATTGCTGTTTCTCCTGGATATTTTTCAGTTGATACATGGGATTCTTTTTTTGTCATCTAATTACAATGAATCCTCAGCATCTCTTAACTTCTGTGCTACATCTTTTCTCCTGAATTGGATTTTGAACCTCTATAACAGTGTCATAGTCATTCACTTTCATTCTCCCTTCCCCATTCTTATATTAAAAGGACACATCAAAGTATTGCTTTACCTTTTATTAGTTGTATCAATACATTACAATATGTATTCTACTTCTCCCATTATCTTCCAAAGTGTTTTAAAATGGAAATATTTCCTAATTTGGCATCATGTGAAATCATGGGTTATAGCCACAGGATGCAAATGTTTTACATGGACTGGTTTAATTTCCACAAGTATGAAGGGTTATTGTTTTCTTTCACCATGAATGCATATTACCTGAATGTCTTGCTTGGTACTAATCTTATGCTTAAATATTAGGAGTCCATGATAAGTGTGACCATACATCTAGAAATTAGCAAAACTTGAACTTCTCTTCTGTTTAGAAATGCAGTACACATCCCCAGCTCAACTGCAACACAATGGCATAATGCTGATTCAATTACTGTAGTCAAGTTAGTATCACTGCTACTGCATTAAGCCTTGGCAGCTTCTCACCAGTACATGTGAGGCACTATCACCTTTCACTCCCATTCTCTCTTGCCTGGTCCCCTGTATTGCCTATGCTGCTAATCAAGCACAGCTCTAATATGCCTATTGCTAGAATTTCTAAAATGTTCACTCTGTACCATGGGGTGAGGTTAAAAGATGGCATTTCTTATTGTAGCTTTAGACTTACAAGCAGGCAATTCAGTTTTTAGACAGTATATCATTGACTAATAAATATTCTACTAAGGTTACTAGGTTTTTAGAGTTCTTGGTATTACTACAAAGTCCATTCAATGTTATTGTGCTGAATTTGACTCCTGTAGTGATGCCTTGAACAGTGAATGAAGCCGCAAAGATTACTTAACTAGTATGGAATGGAACTAGATTGCCATTCATTTCTACCATATCATGCACCGCACATGTGCACACACACACCTTTATCAATTCAGAATCACAGACTGAAGTGCCTGAAAAAAACTCATACAAACACAGGAAGGACAAGCAGAATTAAAACAGAAGACACCCCAAATGAAAACTGAGCTGAAGAACTTCTTGCTATGAAATGACACAGCTACTTGCTGCACCACTGTACTGCCCTATTTTGGAATACCATTTTTCATATTTTATTCATTTATTTAATGGGTAAGCCCATTGGATGGAAGTAACCCTTTTCAGGGGTGATCATGGAGCACTGTTGGTTAAGTGACTTGCTCAGACTAACACAATAGGCAAATAAACAAAGAATGAAATGCACAACCATGGACTACAGAAAGCAGTTTAGGTCAAGGCCTTAACTCTGTGCACCGATTCCCAGAAGAGGAGCTTTTGAGAGTGACAGTAAACAGCAATGAGGGTGGGAGATGATCCCACCCACATAGATCACAATGGAATGGCATTCTATTGTTCTGACTACTCAACCATCATTCATATTATTACTAGACAAAGCTCTGTCAAACATGCCTATTGCTAGAATTTCTAAAATGTTCACTTTCTTATTGCCGAAAGGTCCTAGCCATAGTTTTAAAATATGTTTTAAGTTATTCAGCTGGACTCTTACCATTCTATCATCATTAAAGGTGCAGTTATACAGCTTTATGCTTTCATTTCAAAGGTTATTGCAGCTCTAGACAAAAGTTCCTTCTCAAGTGTGTCATAGCCTGTGTAATAAATTTATTTCAACATTTGTTTACTGGGAAAGTCCAACTTGGAACAAAGCCATTTTTCAGTGGAGGCCCAGGGAGAAACTTTAGAAAGTAGGAGGAGACTCACAGGAACACAGGGAGGACATGTAGACTCCACACATAAGGCACCCCAGCCGAGAAACGAACTGGAGAACCTCTTGCTGTGAGGCAACAATGCTAGCGCTGCACCACTGTCCACCTCTTTTCATGTTCATACATGTTTTCAATACTATTCCTGTTAGCTGGTTGATAAGATTTTCTATCATTCTGTTCTGACCCAGTTAGTTGTCTTGGGTGGAGTATCATTCAAAACACACCAAGCAGGATTTCAAGACATTCTCTTTCTTCAGTTTCCTTAACATAGGAATTTCATTAGCTAGTCCAACAAAAGGCTGTAACAGCTATAATAATTTCTGATCAGTCTCTACCAGTGATTTTAGCAGTTCCCTCCATGGTTTGGTTTACCAGGAAGCATTCCAAGAACAGCAGCAGAAACAAATGTTAATAAGCACAGGAACTAGTAAATAGCTTTCCATCAGGGTAAATGAGATGCACTTGGCAGCAGGGACATTGCAAAGAACTGTAAATTGTCAGATCTCTGACCAAACTGCCTGACCATGGATCACCAATATAAATCTGTAAAGTCATAGAGATACAAACACAGGTTTAGTACTCTAGCAAAAAAAAAAAAAAGAAAGTACTCAATCTTGGTTCCAAAAAATATTTACAGTATTTATACTACTGATCACAGTAGCAAATGAATACTTTTTCATCCCCTACCTCCCTGCAATGGGAAGTATATCCATAATCTTTAAATTGCATAGTCCCAGTCTGGTGCAGCTCTTTTTAACTGCAGGTTGTTTGTAACAGATCATGGCAGCAGGCCTCAGCCAAGCCTTACTTCAAGCTTTGCATCAAAAGTTGCTCATCTATGTTAAATCCACCAAAGGCCCCAAATTGCCTAACAATCTGCAAGATTCCTGGATCTTCCTGTATATCCTTGCTTACCCTGCATTGAAACTCATATTAGGGAACTGACTTCCTGAATTCCTGTTGTTTAGACACAGCCTTTTGAATCAGCACTACCTTACAGTCTACTAGCTGACATCATATTTCTTGACTATATAGTGCAGTTAAAATTCCCCATGTCAGTCATTTTTGCACACTTTTAAAAGACACAGTCCACATTTTGCTATCACCATCATGTTATATTACAAGCACACCAATAGCAACAAGATGCAAGGAACACATGAAAAATAAATTCATCACACACAGTCTCTCCAGATGTTTACAGAGAACCCTCTCTGACAGAATTGGAGACCTCTGAGCACCAAGAAACCCAAGCCATATTAGAGTTAATTTGGGGGGTAGTGGATTGGCTGACAGACCTGCCATGGATGGGAGCACTGAGGAGCTGGGCCAGTTACATGATGTAAAAAAAAGGTGGGGTTCCAAAAAAGTAAAGAAAACACTTACAGGACCTACAATAAATGCAAATATGCCAAATATATTGCTCAGTTTATTATTCTGAAACTAACTTTCTCCCTGTGGTTTTAATGCACTAGACTCTTACTCCATAGTGTACTGATAAGCAGTTCTTTTAACTTTTTTTTAAGTAGGAAAAATGTATACAGTTCCTAAATTTGTCAGTCTTCCCAGAAATGTTGAGTTAAGAGGACATCTTTCTTTTTAAATGCCATTTTAAACACTCAATAAATCTGCAATACTTTTTTAAATAAGGTGGTTCATTTTTTTACATTAAAAGAGCTTGTGGACATAGACTCCTTCATAGAATGTTGGTTGTGCAATAAAGGATTAGCAACATTGATGCCAATTTTTGACCATTAAAAGCCCCAAAAAATCCTCTTTTTAGGCCCATAGTGGCAAGTGAGGGGAGTAAAACTGAGGCTATGACTATATTTGGTGATAAACGACTGAAGAAAGTTGTAG
The DNA here is from genome assembly GCF_019279795.1 of Protopterus annectens. Lineage (NCBI taxonomy): Eukaryota > Metazoa > Chordata > Ceratodontiformes > Protopteridae > Protopterus > Protopterus annectens. The sequence continues at coordinate 484,433,035 of NC_056743.1, read as the reverse complement.
AGCAAACTATGCCTATCAGGGACACATTCAATTTTTTGCATAGCCTGAAAGTAAAACTACTTCACTTGGATTATTTAACTATGGACATCCAGCCATTATATTCAGTGATACAAAATTAAATAGGGATGGACTATGTTAGGATAGAACTGTTAAGTTCAAAACATTTTTCTTGTAGCATGGTTAGTGTTATTATGGAAATATGAATTATACTTTTTTTGAATTTAACTCTTTTCTTATTTCAACCGGTAAATGGAGTGACCATGGGGGCAGCCATGGCTCTGAGTTATGCTAGTACCTTTATGAATGCTTGGGAGAAGGAATGTATTCTGTATAGTGACTTAACATTATTTGTTAAAAGTGCTTTATTGATTTTTTTTTTAATCTGGAGGTAAACAGTTTAATATTGTTTACTGAATATATTAATTGTACTTGCATCTACTTAGAATCTACATGTTATGACCCTGAAAGTGTTTATTTTTTAGATGTGGACATTTATAAAGATGACAATAAGTTAGGAACCAAAGCTTATAAAGAGAAGTACAGAATAATACTTCTTTAAGCTATGATAGTATTCACCCCAAGAATACCAAGAATAGTATAATTATAGGGCAACTTGGTTAGGGTTAGTAAGTTAACTGAGCACGAAGACGTGTTCTTTAAAGAAGGACCAGTATTGTGTCATACGTTTTTGCCAAGAGGGTATCCTGAAGATATTGTTGAGCAAAAGCATGAAGAAGTTATTCATTTTAGAAGATTCTAATATTGAGGAAAGGACAAAAAAGAAACAGAGAACTATAAACAACTTTAGAACAGGGATTTTGGTGCAATGTTCTTTAGATGGCAATATCATCAAAAACATTGGTAGAGAAAATTGGAAAATTCTAAGTAGCTTCCCTCATATTAAAAGAGTGGTAGGTGAGGGACCTACATTTGTTAATAAAAGAGGGAGAAATCAAAATGACATTTTTCATGCAAAGTTAGGCTATGTAAATATAAATTAAGTTAAGAAGGGGTTAAGAACAGTTATTGCTACTAAAGATAGAAAATAAGTATTCCAAGGCATTTTGCATGCAAATCTAAGTTTGTACTTTATACAGCTGTTTATTTTGCCCTGCCTATTATGTTGGTAGGTCTAAGAGAGTATTGAACCACAGGATATACAAACATATATGCTGTTGAGACAGGGGATGTGAAAAATGTATGGGGTAAGTACAATTTTATGGGCAAGTCTAAATTTTCCCTTGGGTTTTCATTCTAGACAAAATGTATGATTTTCTAAATAGATTGGATACTGAAGATGAATTAGACTGCAGGGAGTATTGTTGGCAAGTGATATTAGATGCTTGCAATCCCCCTTTCTAAATGACAAAGATTTATTTAAAAAGAAGGCAGCTCAGGCATTTATGAGTTCATTATGTAATAGATGTGAGAATTTACAGATGAGTGGCTGTACAAAGGGTTCTGCAATGTGTTAATTAATTCAGTCTGAATAAGTCTTGTTAAAGGCAAAAGCACTTACTGAATTGTTTTATGGTGAATAAATTATTTGTTTTTATTATTCACTTGTTATTGTATTGGTCATTTAGAACATTTGCTTTTATCTGCTTTACAACCATCGAGTTCAGCTTGCTGAGAGAAAGCATAAAGATAGCTATGGTGCTCAGATAGGGGATGCTCTATATCTAGTTATAAACGGTAATTAGTCTTAGTTAAGGTGATTTGGACTTTAGGATTTCATGTCATGTCTCAAGGAATTTGTTGAGAGGTGCTGATATCCTTGTCAAAAACGAATGCTCCCCTACAACTAACTGTCTGTGGGTCTGAAGAAGTGATAGGCATTATAGCTAGGAAGGGAGGGAGTGCTTTCATTGCTCCGAAACCATGTTTCTGTAACTACATACATATAAATGTGTTCAAATTGCAAGACACCCTCACGTTTGGGCATTTGTTCATAGGTTCATACTAGGCTATCTGCCCTAGGGCATTTATAAGCCTAGCCAGAGTATGTTTGGCTTTCGCCACCCATTTTAAATTAATTTTGCTATGCCCTTTTTCGAGGTTAGTATACTGTGCCTCTGTCTAACAGTGACACAGAAGTGATACCCGGGGTAAACCTACGATCTCCCATCCACTCGTCAAGATTCCTCTTGAAAAGAGTCAATGAGGGACTCTGCCTAACCTGGACTGGGATTTTATTCCAGAGTGAAGGGAGCCTCTGGGTTATGAATCTGTCTCTCCAGCATGTCCTATTTATTTCAGTGCTGAGGTTCAAGTCTCTCGAGCGTAGCTCGATGGGATTTGGATTTTTGAGGTGCAGCATGTCCCTTAATTCCGGGTTGGACATGGCCTTATACGTCAGGCACAGGTCACCTCTGAGCAGGCGGTATGCCACTGAGTAGAGCTGGAGTTTCTTTAACCGGGCAGCATATGGCATCTGTTTGAGCCCTTTGATCCTCTTGGTGAGGTACTTTTGGGGTCTTTCCAGTTGCTGCAGGTGTTTGGTAAGGTACATCCCAAAAGGGGCATTGTACTCAATTATGGGCCTGATGAGGGATGAGTAAAGAGGCACGATGACCTCCCTAATCTAGATGTGAATCCCTTCATGATTAGGTGGGCTATATAAAATGTTTTTCTAACCACTTTGGCCACGTGGTTGTCAAATGAGAGATTGCTATCAACTTGGGTCCCCAGGTCCCTAATTACTTCTTCTGTACTTAATGGATTACCACCTATGTGGTAATTTGTGGGCACTTTGTTTTTGCCAAAGGGATGACTATACACTTTTGGTGTTTAGCTTGAGGCCATGGCTCTGGCACCAGTTGTCTGTTTCTATGAGGCCCTTTTGGAGGATGCTTGTGTCGGCTGGAGAGTCAATTATGGCGCCCAGTTTGCAGTCATCTGCGAACTTGGTCAGCCACAGTCCTTCTGTGTTGGCCTGTACCTCCGAGAAATATATACCAAACAAGAGAGGTCCCAGGACTGAGCCTTGTGGGACGCCACTTGTAACTGGTTTGGAGTCTGACATGGCTCCAGCAATTCTAACCATGTGGGTTCTGTCCTTGAGCCAGTTTGCAACCCATCTAGTGACATAGGGGTTTATATTTAAGCTGGTGAGCTTATCTATAATGCCCGAGTGGGGTATTGTATCGAAGGCTTTTGCGAGGTCCAGATAGGCTGTGTGGACCACCTTCCCTTCGTCAATGGCCTTGGTGACTGTTTCAAAGAAGTCAACCAGGTTTAAGAGGCAGGATCTGCCCTTAACAAAGCCAAACTGGGTAGGATCCAGTGTCTGTAGGTCCCCAATATCTTTATTTATGAGGTCTATGATGATCCTTTCCATAGCTTTGCAGACCAAGCTAGTCAGGCTTATGGGGCGATAGTTTCCATGGTCCGTTGAGGCACCACCTTTGTGGAGAGGGACCACTGTTGCTGTACGCCACTCTTTGGGTACATATCCTGTAGTAAGGCTGAGATTGAACAGTAGTTTTATGTTTGGGTTTAGCTCTTCTTGGAGTTCATGTAGGACGCAGCCTGGGACACCGTCTGGTCCCACTGATGCTGTGTTTTTTGCTTTGGAGAGGGGGGCTCCCACCTGAGCATCTGAGATGTCAGGGGGGCAGCACTCTGCTGGGATAGATATTTGCCCTTTTGGTGGGGAGGGGGGGGAGAAGTTTGTGCTGAACCTGTCAGCTAGGATGTTGGTAATGTCTGTGGGATCAGTGTATTTTTTGTCATTTTGGACTAATTCTGAGCATATCTGGGAATTCCCACCCAGGTTCCTAACATAACTAAAGAAAGCCTTGTGATTATCCTTAGCGTCCTGTGCAATTTTTCTCTCGAAGCTGGCCTTTGACGATTTTATGAGTGCCCTTAGTTTTTTGCTAATACTGATCAGAGATGCCTTCCCTTTTTGGGATTTTGCTCTATCATGTAGTAGCTTCCTCCTTCTATTGTATAGTTTGTTTATGGCTGGGGTCCACCAGACAGGTCGCCTGCCTTTGGAGGATTGGGTCTTGGTTTTATTTGGGATTGCATGATCCATGCAGTCCTGAAGGTGTTCATAGAATGCATTTATAAAGGATTCTGCGGTCTGGGCCGTATTTTCCACAGGCCCGGGGGCTTTGAAGGATTCCACCTCGGTTTTGAGGAGTGTGAAATTTGCTTTAGAGAAGTTTTTCACTGTGGTTTTCTGGGCAGGAGGTGGGGTCGGGATGTGAATATCCAGTGAGATCAGTTTATGGTCTGATCTTACCAGTGAGGGATACACTTCTGGTCTGGAGCATAGAGTCCCCATGTTGGTGATGATCAGGTCCAGTATGTTTTCCCCTCTTGTGGGAGTGGTAACAAGTTGTTCCATAGAATTTGAGTTTATGAATTCTAGGAACCTTTGGGCAAGGGTGTTGGAGCTAGAGTAATGCTCCCAATCTATGTTTGGGTAGTTGAAGTCGCCCAATATAATGGTGTTCGGAGAGACCTTCATATTTTCCAGTGTTCTCAGGAAGGCCGAGTGGGGTTCCTGGGTTTGGGAGGGTGGTCTGTAGCAGGCTATAAACTGGAAGGCAGTTTTACCCACTGTTAGTTGCACATGGATAGTCTCTGATGCTTCGTGCTTTGCCACCAACCTGGAGGTGTGGGTATCTTTGATGAATATCGATACTCCCCCTCCTTTTGTGGTTCGGTCCAAGTTTTGGGGCCGAAAAGCATGGTATGAGGTATAACCTGGTAGTGCTGGGGTGCTCTCAGGACCACTGAACCAGGTTTCTGTTACTGCACAGATATCGATGTTCTCCATGCTAAGGAGAGTTTAGAGTGCGTGCATCTTGAGGTTTAGACTTCTAGCGTTGAGTAGCATTACTCTTAGTTTCTTATCCCTTGTGATACCTATGGAGGTGGGTTTGTCTTTTGAGCCTTGCCTAAAAAAGGCACTATGGGGGTAGCAAGAGCCTTTACCAATATCCAAAAGCCCAGGGGTGACAGGTGCAAGCCGTCCGTAGCAAAGCATCGTGGCTTGTCGTGCATATCATCCCAAGCTGATAGGCATTGGATCCCCTTTGAATGACACCAATACTTAAGCCAATTGTTGAAATTGATCATCTTGTCTTCATACTGTGCTTTTGTTTTTGCTAAGACTCCTGGCATTAAGTACAGCCACATTAATATGTTCCAAATTAGAGTTTACTAGGTTGGAATGTTCATTAGATGGACTCTGCCTGAAAAAGACACTAGGCAGAAGCAAAGGCTTTTAGCCAAAATGTGAAAGCCTTAGTATGAGAGGTGCAGGCTATCCCCGGATAAGCAGGAAGATTGTTGGCCATCTCATCCCAAGTTGACAAATACTGGAGCCTCCTAAAATGACACCAACTACATAGGAAAGATGCTGGTCTTGAGCGGTAATTGCCATCACCCAGAATGATGGTGAGATTCAAAGATAAGATAATTAGCCGTCTCAAGACACATGCATAGCAAGCTCAATTGTATCTTTCTGTATGTCCTCCTAGGTAGAGAGTTCTAAGGTCATTCACCTCCACATGAAGCACCTTCAGGTTGTAATCATATTTCTTAGTATGGACGGATCTAAGAGCCCTTGTCACCCTATTATAATATAGCCTGGTGAGTATAGTGTCTGTATGCCTTACAATAGTCACCTATTACTAAAACATTATCATGGTTGGATGCAGTCTCAGAGTCTTAGAAATATGTGTCTTGGTCAGTGTGTAAAGGTGGAGGTTTGTGTGTTGCTGTGAATAGTAATGTTTGAAGTTTCTTAGCCTTTAGCCTGGGAGGCATAGGCAGTGCTCTTAACTGTTATTCAGTTTACTAATACAGAAGCTTCAGCAGACACGTTTATTCCTGAATTTATCATCATAGTTGGGACTGAATGGCACTGATTTTCCTTGCAGTTATTTAGGTAGAGGCAAAAGTCTGAGGTAAATACCCTCATGGTTAGTTCCATCTTTGAAGGATTGTTGGAAATTTTGAGTAGTTCTTCAAGCTGAAATAGATTTGGCTTGGAGTAGTCCATAATGACAATCTCATTTGGTGGTGGGGTAGTACTAGTACTAGAGAAAATAACTATCTGTGGTCAGATAAACTAAGGATGATGACATGTGGGGTGGGGTGGGGTGGGTTGCGGGTGATGTTAGGATAGCAAGGGTCAAGTCAAGAATATTAAAACCTCTAGTGGGTAGTTTTAAAATCTGCCCCATTGTTTTGGAACTGCAAGAGTGAAAATTAATGCTATGATAATTAATATCCCGTAACAAGAAGGCATTCATACCAATATTTGCCTTATGTCCATGATCGTTGGTGGCATTAATGGGAATCTATAATGAGCAAATAAGTAATAGTTGTATTTGGATCTCCAAGTTAGGGGTGCATGTAATTTGATGTGAGTTGACGGTGTTTCTGAAAACTACAGATACTCCACTGCAGTTACCCAAGGGCCTAACGGTGCGATATGCACCGAGCCTTGGAATAGAGGGAGTACTGTCAGTCCACTGAAACCATGTCTCGATAACTTCACAAACATGAATGTGTCTGAGTTGCAGAAGGCCTTCACATTCTGGTATTTTTCTATTCAGACTCCAAGCATTAAGCAGTACCACCATAATATTGTCCAAATTTGACTGAGTTTGCTATGGTGGAATGTCTATTAGGAAGACTCTTCCTAAAGAAGCACTAGTAGTTCTGGTATGAGAGAGGCAAGTAATCCCTAGGGAAACAGAAAAGTCTCACCTACCATCTCATCACAAGATGAAATATACTGGATCCCTTAAGAATTATAATACTGAAGGCCTTTAAAATATGCTCTGTAAAGCTCCATAATACATACAGTATCTGCATGTCTCTCTGATTGGAGCATCTAATATAATTTACTCCCACTTGGACCACCATTTGGCCTTAGTCATATTTGTGTGGTTAAAGGGACCAAAAGAGCCCTTGTGACATCTCAGATCTTGGCATTAGACAAGAAGCCTACAGTTAAATGCTCTTTTCCAGTCTGATGAGTGTGGAGTCCGATACCTAACTACAGTTATCTATGACAAACATTTCTTGTGTGGTGAACTTAGTTGTGTTGCAGTATGCGTAAGTGGAGAGGGAGTAGCTTTTGTCTAATGTGCTGGAGGAAGGGATAGTTTGGAGCATGTTATAAGTGGCTTTGGCAAATGTTTCTTTACAGCCTCAGCATAATTGATGACCTAGTGGTGTCTTGTACTATTATGGAGGGATGTTGCTTATAGACAGAGGGCTGTTGTAAGAGGTTTTGCATCCACGTTTCTTAGCATTGTGTCCCAGAGGTTGTACAATTAAATGGCAGAAGCAACAATCAGCTGGGTAAGCACAAGACAGTGCTGCAGCACCTTATAGCACCTAATATGATCAAACTGGCTACAGATAGGTTGAGAGAAGACTGTTGAATCAAGTTACCAAAATTGCAAAGAACTTGGGCTGGTTTCAGCATTCAGAGCTTTTAAGCAGAATACTAAAATAGAGCCTGAGCGTTTACAGATCAAGTATTTAGGGGGAAATGTGAAATTATGTCAGATGGAAGCTAACCTAGCAGTATCTACTGAAAATATAGAATAAAACTAAGCTGTTCAAAGTACTAATTACAAATAACTACTTTGTAGAGTTATAACTTCTAGTAAAATGTAAGTCAATTGCACACACTGTACAGAAGTCACTAGGTACTGAACAACAAAGCTTTTGTTCACAATACAGAAATGGCCCTAAACACTTAACTGCTACTATTATAGAACTAAATTTTAGGGTCAGAGATGCTAGGGCACTTAACACAACAGCTTAGATTATTTACCAGAGAATGATTACAAACCCTTAGGACAGAACTGCTAACTTTATGCAGCTAATCTGTAGACATATAGATGTTTGCAAAACTCAGGATAGTTACATATACGAAACCAAGTAGTAAAGAAATAAAGTCCAAACCACCACACTGGTAATAAAATCGATTCTTTTTACTTCCAACCACAACAGATGAGCGCTTTTGTCTAATAGATAGACTTCATCAGATGAAAGCACTGATATCATGATACACTTATATACAAAATCACAAACAATTAAGAATCCATTAATTGTAATTTAAAAGCATACAGGTTCAAAAACCTAATATCCAATTTTAAAAAGACTTCCCAACTTTCAAGACTTTAATAAACACATATATATTCTATATGCAAACATTAATAATATAATTGTTCAACTGATAAAATACAAGTAATAAAAATGTGCAACTATTTTAAAAAAATATAAAAATTTATAGTCTTTTGGTTTATTATATACTTTCAGCTTTTTTATGTAGCACAGATTTTATACTGATGTAGTCATTTAAACCTGGTGGTGAGTTTGAATTCAGCCTGAGCTGCCATATCAGCTCTTTGTATAGTAAATGGTTCTTGAGGTCTCCCCCTCCCTTGTGCAAACCATACCTAACTGTATCAATAATACCAAACCTAAAACTGGATACACCTGAACATGCAGTGCTGTGTTTATATAGAGCATTGGTCTCCCTATGAGTTCTAATTTCATATAGATGTTCATAAATTCTATCCTTGAAGGGTCTCTCGGTTTACCAATATAATATGCCATACATGTAGTACAGATAGCAATATATACTAGCATGTTGGATCTACAATTCCCCTTAACAAGCTTCACCACACTTTTAAGACCATTGTTAAGTCTAATGGTATCCTCAGTCCATATAAAAGAACACATGCTACATGCCCCACAAGGTGCAGTTTTTTTGTATGGTAATTTCCCTCTTTCTCCTTATTCCAAGAGTTTCTTAAAGTTGTTTCCTACCCTGTATGTAAAAATGGGTTCTTTACTGTTACATATACTACAGAGCACACTTGGCACTGGCCACAATAGCTATAGCCTGCAGAACTACAACAGCCACTTCCTATAATATTTCTCTTATAAAAATGAGCATAACGTTTCTTAGACGATTCTCTTCATTCCAGAATTACCATCTGATCTTACTTTTGACACTACTTTTCCAAATCTTTCCTGCAAAATGTTCACAATTAATCTATACTTCTAGATTTTTATTTATTAATGCCAGTTTTTTCTGTCCCCTTTTTTTTTTTTTTTTAACAAATTTCCCTCGGAGTCGCTTCTTCTTTCTATTGTTCAGAAATAAAACTGCTGTCTGTAACAACAAAAGGCTTCTTTCTCATTAACTTGAAACTACTCACAGAGGAACTAACTTGCAGAGTACAACTTGAAGTTACATTCATTAATTGCCATTTTCCATAGGAAATTATTGCCAGTACAGAAGTGTCTACTGATCGAGATTCCTTTCTTTTATGAGCTCACCCTTCCTCCTGTTTGAGTTGTTGTGAAGTTGGTATATGGAAGCTTGTAGCATACTAGCGGGGGATTATCCCAATGTGGAGAGACAGAGTGCTTGCCCCTGGAAAAAATGCTCGGCTTCTTGAGCCGTTGCACTTGGCACATAGGTTTTTAATCATCCTGCAAATCAATGAGTCTTAGCAGCATAACAATATATTTTATATAAAATTGATAAGGCAAGGATGTTTCATTGCTTGATACTTCTAAATAGTTTTTTTAATAATTCATATCACTTTTTAAGACCCCATTTTGTCTTTTTCCTTTCAACTAGATTTCCACGTGTATATGTCTTCATATATTTCCTTTACATGCAATCAACCATTCTGTCCAGTTTTCATAAAATGTTATCACCTTATGATTTGTATGCAATTGTCTTTTTTTCATCTTTTATCTCTTGTAATTTCAGATATACACCTTTTATTCATATTCCTTCTATTACTTCTGTATTATTTCAGATGATGCTAAGATGGCTAAATAAGAAAACTGCTCTTCTTTTCCTCCTTATACCTCTTAAGTATTCATGCATATTATGCTATAAAAGGTTATTGGCATTCTAAAGCATGCATACTGATTGGACACTCCTTCAGCATGCCCATTACAAATCGAACACATCCCAATCCGACGCTTAAGTTTCTTGAGCAGCCAGCTTTCATTTGGAATATGCTCCTTAATGCTATCCAAAAAATATTTTAAGAAATCAGTGCTGGGTGTGGCAATTTCAATGATCAATGCTACTCTTGTCTTCTTTTCTTGGACCACTATATCTGGTTTTCTAGCATCCATCTTTTGAACTGTTGGTAATGGGCGATTCCATGTGATATAAACCATCATTTTCTATGATGCTTTGTGGTTTATGTTTCCACTGTTTTTCAGCCTCTTCAATACAATAATGCTTGGACAATCCCCAGTGCAACAATCTTGCCACATTATTATGCCTTTCAGTATAAAGTCCTTCAGTCATTAGTATGTCGCAACCAGCAATGAGGTATGCAACTGTTTCCAATTCTATTTTACAAAACCTACATTTGTCTGTTTCTCCCACATAGACTTTGTAAACCAATGTGTGCATAGCCCACTGTCTTGAGCTGCCAATATTAACCTTTCATCTCTTGGTTTGAATTCACTTCCCCATTCCTGCATGTATTCCTGATCAACACAAGGTTCTTTCAGAAGTTTTCTATACTTGCAACTATATTTCTGCTTTTTCCACATTTCTTGCCTTTTCATCTAGTCATTCACCTTATATTCTTTTTGTTTTTGGCACATTCAGTTGCTGCCCGATTTTTATCTACTTCTGGTTTGATTTTCATTACTGCTTGATGCCAATATGCTTCTGCTAAATTAAGCAGAGAAATCTTAGATTTTGTCTCCTCATGTTTCAAAACTTTCACTACATTTGGGTCTTGTGAGGTCAGCAGATGTGTTAAGTCCCACAACTGCAGATCTATACATGTAATCAGTTTTAAGGAGGCCCATCCCTCCTTTGGAATGGAGATTATATCATTTTGGTATAAACTGATTTTTATAAATCATTTGGTGGGCATGAAGCATCCTTCTTGTTTTCCAATCTAATCTATCCAACACATTTTGGGGCCAATCACTCAAACTTTTAGGACAGGAAGAGCAAATTGGTTTATAGCTTGGATTTTGTTCCTAGATGTCAATGTTGTTTTCAGAATTAATTTAAATCTTCTAAAGTATTCCTTACTAAGTTTTATTTGCATTTGTGCATGTTTTATTGTAGATCCTTCACCAATTCCCAAATATTTATAAACTCTCACTTGCTCAAGTTCTTTTATATCACATTCTTCTCCCAAACTGATGTTTTCCTGGTGCTGCACTTTTCCTGCTTTAAAGGTTGCTTTTGCACACTTAAAGACCAAATGACATTTTTATATTATCTGAAAAAGATTTGACAACCGTCAGCTGTGCTTTCACTTCATCTGAGCTATACAGTTTTAAATAATTGAAAAGAGAAGATGAGAAGTCTTTGCACTTTGTTATTAGGAGCCAAACTGTAGCCATGGCCTAAACTGTTAAGCAAACAGCTTAATGGGTTAAGGCCAAGACAGAATAGCAGCAGTGACAGGGAGTCATCGTAGAATATCCCCCTTTCAATGTTTTATCCCTGGGATAATAATCTTTTATCATGGCTTAATTGCAAAGTGGTCTGTCACTGTTTCATGGTTCATAGGTAGGTACTAGGCTATCTGCCCGAGGCCATTTATAAGCCTAGCCAGAGTGTGTCAGCTTTCGCCGCTCCATTGATTAACTGAGCCTCTGTCAAGAAGAGCCAATGAAGTGATCCCAGGGATGTATTTTCTGTTACCCATCCACTTTTCAAGTTTCTCTTGAAGAGTGTTAGTGAAGGGCTCTGCCTAATGTAGTTAGGAATTTTGTTCCAAAGCATGGGGAGTCTCTGTGACAGGAATCTATCCCTCCAGCATGTTCTATTTATTGTTGTGGCAAGGTTTAGCTCACTAGAGTGGCTCGTAGTGACTTGGATTTCTTTAGATGGAGCATATCCACCAGTTCCGAGTTGGACATGGCTTTGTAAGTCAGGCAGAGATCACCTCTGAGTAAGCGATATGCCATTGAGTACAGCTGGATTTTTTCCAGTTGGGCTGCATAGGACATATGTTTGAGGCCAGTAATCCTCTTGGTGAGGTACTTTTGTGGTCTTTCCAGCCATTGAAGTGTCTTTTGAGGTACATCCCAAACGGTCATTGTACTCTATGATGGGTCTGATGAGTGACGAGTAGAGGGGCACTATAACCTCTATTTCTAGATGCAAACCCTTTAGTAATTAGATGGGCTACATGGAAGGATTTCCTAACTACTTTGGCAATATGATTGTCAAAGAAGAGATTACCATCTACCTGGGTCCCCAGATCTTTTATTAACCTCTTCTGTATTAAGGGGGCAGCCACCTATGTGGTAATTCATGAGTGTTTTGTTTTTCCCAAACAGGACGACTATGCATTTTTTGGCATTTAGCTTGAGACCATGACTTTGACACTAAGTGTCCGTCTCAGTAAGGCCCTTTTGGAGAATGTCCATGTCAGCTCGAGAGTCAATTATGGCTCCCAGTTTGCAGTCATCAGCGAACTTGGTTAGCCATAGTCCTCCTGTGTTTGCCTGTACTTCTGAGAAGTATATGCCGAACAGTAGGGGTCCCAGGACTGAGCCATGTGGGACACCACTTGTGACTGGTTTAGAGTTGGACCTGGAGCCCGCTATTCTTACCGTGTGAGCTCTGTCTGTAAGCCAGCTGGCAACGCATCTTGTGACGTAGGAGTTTATGGTTCAGGCTGGTGAATTTTTCTACAATTCCTGAGTGGGGAATGGTGTCAAAAGCCTTGGCGAGGTCAATGTAGGCTGTGTGAACTACCTTCCCCTCATCTATAGCCATGGTGACTGTCTCGAAGAAGTCAACCAGGTTTAGTAGGCATGATCAGCCCCTAAAGCCGAACTGGGTCGGGTCTAGTGTTTGGAGGTTCCCAATGTCTTTGTTAATGAGTTCCAGGATGATGCGCTCCATAGCCTTGCAGACCAGGCTAGTCAGGCTTATGGGGCGATAGTTACCAGGATCAGTTGTGGCACCTCCTTTGTGGAGCAGAATAACTGTTGCTGTGTGCCATTCTATGGGCATGTAGCCTGTGTAGAGGCTGAGGTTTGAACAGTGTGTTTAAGTGGGAGGTTAGTTTGTTTTGTAGTTCGTGCAAGATGCAGCCTGGGACACCATCTGGCCCCACTGACGCTGTGCTTTTGGCTTTTAAAAAGGCTGTTTTCACTTGTGCATCTGTGATTTCCAGGACACTACACTTTTGCGGTATTGTTGTGGGCCCTTTTGGGGGTGAGAGGGGGATGAAGTTTGCACTGGATCTATCTGCCAGGATGTTGGCAATATCAGTGGGTTCAGTATATTTCGTGCTATTTTGCACTAGCTAAGAGCATATCTGCAAGTTGCTACTTAGATTCTTGACATAGCTAAAGAAGGCTTTGTAGTTATCTTTCGAATTCTTGGCTATTTTTCTTTCGAAGTTATGAGGGACCTTAGTTTCTTACTGATACTGATCAGGGATGTCTTTCCTTCTTGGGATTTGCTTTTTTTCTGAACTAGTTTCCTCCTTCTATTGTATAGCCTGTTTATGGCAGGGGTCCACCAGACTGGTTTCCTTCTCTTAGGGGAGCAAGTCTTGGTTTTGCTAGGGATGGCATGATCCATGCATCCTTGTAGGCTGCTCATAGAGTGCATTTGTAAATGTTCCTGCATCTTGGACACCGTTATCCTTTAGCGTGGGGGCTGTGAAACTTACCACCTCTGTCTTAAGTAAGGTGAAGTTTGCTATAGAAACGTTTTTCACTGTGGTTTCCTTGGTTGGAGGTGATGGTGTGGTGTGGACATCCAGAGTGGTTAGCTTATGGTCTGATCTAACCAGTGATGGGTTGACCTCTGGTGTGGAACACCTGTTGCCCATGTTGGTGATGACCAGGTCCAATATGTTTTCACCTCTGGTAGGGGAGTTTACCAGCTGATCCAGAGCATTTGAGCTGATAAATTCCAGGAAGCGCTGGACCTGGGAGTTTGCACTTGAGTAGTTTTCCCAGTTAACGGTAGGGTAATTGAAATCACCCAATATCAGGGTGCTCGGTAGGACCTTCATGTTTTCCAGTGTCTCCAGAAAGGTGGAGTGGTGATCCTGGGTCATGGAGGGTGATCTGTAGCAGGCCACAATTTGCATTGCAGATATGCCTGATGTTAGTGGCACATGGATGATCTCTGAGGTATCATGCTGCACCACTAACCTGGAGGAGTAGGTATCCTTGATGAATATGGATACACCCCCTCCTTTTGTGTTTCGTTCCATGTTTTGTGGCCGAAATGTGGGGTATGAGTTGTAGCCCGGTAGTGCTGGGGTGCTCTGTTGAGCCTTGAACCAGGTTTCAGTTATTGCACAGATGTCAACATTCTCCATACTGAGGAGTACTTTGAGCGCATGCATTTTGAGATTTAAATTCCTGGCATTGAGTAGCATAACCCTCAGTTTTTTATTTGTGCTGTTTACTGAGGTGGGTTTGACTTTTGAGCCTTGCCTAAAAAAGGCACTATGGGGGCAGCAAGAGCCTTGGCCAGTATTCGAAAGCCTAGGTGTGACAGGTGCAAGCAGTTTCTTGCGAAGCATCGAGGCCTGTCAAGCATGTCGTCCTAGGCTGAAAGACACTGGATCCCCTTTGAATGACACCAGAAGCTTAGCCAATTATTGAAATTGATCATTTTTTCTTTATACTGCGGTATCATTCTTGGTGAGGGCAGGATGCTACTTAGGGTCAGGGTCATACCCACCTGGGCTACATGATCAGAGAGCTCTTCCATGTCTCTTTTCATATAGTCCAGGGAGGTATGTTTCAGGTCATTCACACAAACATGAACAACGACAGAATCATATTTGTATTTGTTCTTGAGTGACCTGAGTGCTATTGTTATGTGGCGGATTTTGGCTCCCGAGAGGCAGCTGACAGTAACCTTCTCCTTGTCCAGCCTAGTGAGTGGGACCGTCAGTGTGCCTGACTATAGAGTCACCTATTGCTTGTGTGTTGGGTATGTTATTTCGCCTTAAGGGCTGTGATTGTGCGGCATACTGATTTTGTGTTTTGTGTGTTGTCTGGTTTATGACAGAAGGTGCAGGTTTTTGGGTGCCTGCTTTGGAGGTCTGTGATGCTTTTGCAAGTTTTTATTTATGATTTTGTGTATTTGTGTGTATTTTTTCCAATGCTGGTTTAGTAGGTCTATGTAAGGCTGGAGGTGTGGTGCAAGTGTTAACCTTCTCCTCATGACTGCCTGTTCCAGTCTTGGGTGGAGAGAGCTTAGCCTCCAATTTAGCTATATAACTGCATCTCTTGCATATGTTAATGTTTTGTGGTAGGAGGAGAGGGTTGTCTGTGTACATGAGGCAGTTGTAACATTGCCTCAGGATACCCAGGTTCACCAGCTGGACTGGAGCGTATACCTGAAATTGCCCTTTGGTCATGCCTGAATAGTAGGGTGAGCTGCTTAGTCGCTTGTTTGGTGAGGGGTGAATAATGAGCCTTGCCCTGCTGGGCAATCAAGTGTCAGAGTATATTAGTGCTTGCTATTAGGTCTGAGCAAGTGCTGTACTGTAGGATAATTTTTAAGTGCTTAGGCTGAGAGTTAGACTACTTTCAAGGGAAAAACTGAAGAGGAGATTTGGTGGAGCCAGGATAAATTTAGCCTTAGCTAACCGGAGCTGCCCAGACATGCAAAACCGTGCAAACACATTTTTACAGCAGGGAAATGAGAGAGAGAAATTAGCCCAAAATGGCATATAAACTACTAACTTCTGGGCTGGAACCACTCCTCGAGGGACAGATGGCTGCTCAAAGCTCCCTCTCTCTCACAGGTGACAGAGAAACCTCCCTCTATCCAAGTAAGGTATGGGCAACTCAGAAAATTGCAACACAGCCCTGAATTCAGCATTAGCCTGAAAGCTAGTATAATCCAGTTTAGAAAGGTGGGAAACAAGGAAACATTTTTTTTTTAAAAGATAAGGCAAAAATACACTTAAAACAGCTTTAGATGACTACAAGCAATCAGAAAAGGCTTTTAAACAAATTACCCAATTAACCAGTAAAAAAATCTCAAAGCCAAGCCCTGTTCCTGTAGTCTTCAGTCAGACAAGTTCTAACTGCACACTCCTGCCACTGGGGTGCAGGGGAACCTTCTCCAAAAAAGAAGACCTGAGTTATTGCTCAAGTTATACAAACAAAGCTATATTCAGGAGGCCTGGAACTAGTCTATGCTACAGTAAACAAAGCTCACCAATTTCAGTAAGCAACAGTTCAAATATGCAGGCATTATAAGCCTTTAACCAGAAATTCCCAGCTCAGAAGGGCAAAGTCCAGCCTCTCCTCCCACAAGAGTGCAGACCACAAACCTTCTTAATGTAAAATAACTAGCCTCAAGCCCAAGTGCTTAAACCAGAACTAATACACTTTTAGAATAACTGACACTGAGCCCTCAATCAGCAGTTTCCAACTTAGAAGGATGCAAGCTACCTGTCCTGCCACAACAGTGCAGACCACAAACCTTAAAACAACTGGTCTGAAGCCCAAGTGCTTAAACCAAAAGGCTTAGAATGATAGCTACACTTCAATCAAGTTACTACCAAGCAGTAATAAATACAATTGAATAAGTTTAAGATGGCCTGGATTAGTGCTCAAGTTATGCAAACAAAGCTAGATTCAGCAGGCCAGGATCTAGTCTATGCTACAGCAAACAAGGCACACCAATTTCAGTTACTGTAATGTAGTCTATCAGTGTAGGATGTACCTTATATATCTTTAAGCACTCATCCATGAATGTGGGATACTATCAAATGCTTTTTTGTAGTCAATCCATGTCATACTTAAATTCTTCCCCTTTTTACAGTCGTCCATTATGACATCATTTAACAAATGATCCTTTGTTCCATACGACTTTTTTTTATTGCCCTTTTGTTCTACTGCCATAATTGAGTTTTCTTCAAAATGACTATAAACCCTGTCAGCATCAATTCCCATGTATAGTTTTATTCGTTGTCAGAAAGCAAGCTATTGGTCTATAAATTTTAGGGTAGCTTGCAGGTTCACTCAAGAGCATTGTTTTGCCTGTTAGCCAGGTTGATGTCTGTTCGGGGTGTGCATATAAATAGTTCTTACTCAAAGCTAAATCCTCATGCAAATATGTTAATACTTTTAATCAAAAGTTAGGTACTGCATCTGGTACTGGGGACTTCCAATTAGAGGCTTTTCTTAACTTTGTTTCACTCACTCTGGCTGTTACTTCACCCTGTTTCATATCCTGCATCTTTAAACTTCTTATTCTTTGTTTTACTTCTTCTGTCCATTTAGCACCTGTATGTTCCACAGGATCTTCATAGATACGTCTCCAAAATTTATCTACTTCCTAGTTTTTTGGTGAACTCCTTTTACCTTATTTCCCAATTCTCTATAAATCTTTTTTGGGTCATCAATTTGCTTATTTTGTACTTTTCCTTTATATTAATCTGTATATCTGTGCTGAAATTTTAGTTTATTTGCAATAGTGCATGATAAATCCTTCTCTTTTCTAATATTGTGCATTGCTTTTATCACAGCTATCTGTTAATATTTTTGTTGATCTATTCCCTCGTCTACAGTCCTCAAAGAGTGACACATTTTGTCTTAATTGCTTTATAGTGTTCTCTATTAAATTTTTCCCCTTCCTTTCTCTCACTACCCTATGTTTTTGTGGTAAAATTTTATCAGTTATTAATTTAGCAGCACATTAACATACCCTGTTTACTTCTGTTATATCACATGGGTCTCTATGGACAGTCCTAATTACTGCATTCATTTGTTTTATCAGACGTCTGACTTTTTGGGTTTTACTGACATTCTGCAGTCTATTTCTCTCACTGATCTTAATACATCTATCCATGTCTATTAAATCAAGCAACTTCTTTTAGCTCATTTTCTTCCAAACTGAGGGCACATCCCTTAATTTCCGTTTCATGTGGGCATTATACAGAAAGTTCTATAGCATCTTCCTGTGGCACTTTTCTTCAATTTCATCCTGTGCCATCTGTTGCTATGTCGCACGGGAATGCACTGCTCTATCACTCCTCAATATTGACTGCAGAGCTTCCACTGTTTCCTATTCCTTTCCTAGCTATCTAGCTTCAAGTGAACATTTATACTGGTTTCCTGTGGAAGCCTCTATAAGATCTTGATATGACACCGGACCAAGTGCTTCCTGTTCTACTGATCTGATTTCCCTTAATATGCATATCCATTACTCTATCTGCATTCAGTTTTCTACACTAAACCCTTCACTTTGCAGGTATTCCATAAGTTCAGTTTCTTTAACTTCTGCATTACTAATCTCCTTTGCTGCTTTTCCTGTTTGTCTTCTTATTTTTTTATATTGTCACGTTTTCCATGTCTGGATTCCCTTGTATTTCTCTTCAGATATGTTTCGTACTGCTCTTTTTGTATTGGTTAGTTTTACTTTCTCCTTTGCATAAATATTACACCATATTAAATTTCTTTCTTTCCCATGTCCATATTTCTTCTTCAGATGTTTCCTGATCTTCCTGTTTCTCCTTACTTTGGGGACTCACTCAATCATGCTGTGATGTAACCTGTATTAGATCTTCTACACCAAATCCTTTGCTTTGCAGGCACTCCATAACTTCAGCTTCTATTTTTTTAACTTCTGATTTACTAATATTTTCTATATTCCATCTTTGTGATTTTTTTATTGTAAAATTTTCCATATCTGGATGCCTTTGCCTGTATTTATCTTTGAATATCTTTGGGGCTGGCTTCTTTACATTGATTAATTTAGTTTTCTTCTTTGTATACATATTGCACCATATAAAACCTCTTTCTTTCCAATGTCCAGATTTCTTTTTTATATTTTTGAAAGATCTCTAGGTTTTGTTTATATTTTCACACTTCCTCAGATGCTTCTTTTTCCAAACAGATCAAAGTTTCTTAATCTATATACTGTTTTTCACAAATCTGTTGCATTAACTTTCATTTGAAGCTTCTGACAGTTTTTCTCGCATAAGTATTTTTCTTTCCTCTAATTTCTCTCATTTTGTTTATCTTGTGTCTGGAAATTCTTTTTTTTTTGCATAATGGTAACAATACATAATTTCTCTCATTCTCAATAGTCCACTTTATCATCTTTATGGCTCTTCTTTGGCCTATCAGTTTTTGTGATTTTTGGGGACTACTTCCTTCTACAACAGGGGGGTGTACATGCTCCTCCTGGGCCTGGCCTAGCCCCATTGGAGGGATTTTGAGGATTGACGCAATTTTTATGCAAAGTCAAAGGCCAAATTAATCAATACAAAAAAAGGTAATCTCAAAGATATTCGAAGAGAAATGCTGGCAAAGGAATCCAGACATGGAAAAATGTTACAGTACAAAAAATAAGAAAGAGGAAAAGTAGAAAACAAGATTAGTAATGGAGAAGTTAAAGAAATAGAAACTGAGTTTATGGAGTACCAGCAAAGTGAAGGACTCCATGTAGAAAATCTAAGTCAGAAAGCACCACAGCAGAATAGAGCAATACACATCCAAATTAAGGAGAAACTAGTGGAATGGGAAGCAACTGGAAAGTTGCCATATCAAGATATTTTGAAGTCTTCCACAGGAAATGTTCAATTGAAGTTGAACAGCAAGGGAAGAAACAGGAAACTGTGGCAACTCTGACGTGGTCAGTGTTGAGGAGTGATGGGTCAGGGAGTTCCCATATGACAGTGTGAAGATTGGGTGAAGGCTGCCAGCCTAGCCACTTAGAATTTTGGAGATAATTCTAGCATCTGTAAATATTACTGTAAACCACAGTCTTGTTGTCTTAAATGGTAAAAATAGTGTTACATGTGGAAATGAAAAAAATGTAACAGTGCACTCTACTGACCAAGTAAAGCATGTTGGGACCCTTTGATGTTAAAACTCAAAGCCAGTAAGTCTAGAGTGAGGCATCCTGCCAATTGTTTTAAGAGTTAATGGCCAGAATTTGAATGCATAAATGTCCTTTATTGCTCTGGTTTCTGCCCAGAGGTGAAGAATGTAAATGTAGTTTCTGTTAGCCTGGGGACCCAGGGAAGTCTGAAGAATGATGCAATATGAACCAGGAATGTGATTTTAAAAAACAGAGAATCAGAGGGCATGAATCATTTTTGTCTTTACATCCAACTCACCAGCACTGTCTTGCTCTATATTTAAGTTTATTTTAGATTTGTGTTTTCTCTTGGAAATAGCTAGAAACTATAAAGATTAGACTAAATGCTTTTCTGTGATGTAAGAACTGTACTATTGAATTATTTTAAGTATTTCTCTGTGATATCTGAACTCTAGACTAACACTGTGTAGTAAAAAGTATTGTCTTGTGGTTTGACGATCTGTTATTAAATATTTTTAAACCCTTTAGAGTACTTGCATGCCTTTGGTAAAATTGTACAAAGCCACTCCAATAGCTTTAGCCCTGGGCTATACTACCAATTGGATAATATTGCACAGTAATAATTGGACACCCTTTTAATGGCCTTTGAGTAGCTAATAATTATTAGTGGATGGTGGCAGCTGGTACCGTATAGTCTGGGAAAAAGGGGCACTGCTGGAGAACCTGTGCCAGCCTTTCCCAGGAGTGTCTGTGTGGTTGTATAAACTCTTCTCCAAGTGTGTGTGTGTATCAGCTACTTGGGCTGGGACATGAAGCACTGGTTGGACAGAAAGGGTGCTGGAGGTTTTAGCTTGCCCACTAGGTTGAGATCTGGACCCTATAGCTGTGCCAGTAGGGAGTCTTACTGGGGACCTGGAGAGTAAGGGAGTGACCAACCCCGGACTGACTGTGATCTCTGTGTGCTCTTAAGGAAAATTGCACTATACTGTATTTGTTATCCTTTCCTCCTATGAGAGATGCCCTCACTGGTGTTAGTGGTGAGGATTGAGACTCCTTGATTGCTGGGCCAGAGCACCGGTGTCACACTAATTGTTTGGCAGTGGTGGGATATCCACATCACATATTAATTGGTGGCAAATACTAATTGGCTTATAGTGGTGTAGGTAGAGTGAATTCCTGTAGCTTGTGTACAGCGAGGTTTGAAAGTGTTTTGTACTCTAAATCAGCCACTCAATGAATACTCAGAGTTCAGATCACAATTGCTTTATTCCTTTTGTTAGTTTAGTTAGTCAGGGTGTGCAGGCAGCATGTCAGTAGAGGAGTATGGAAAGCTGACAATGAGCCAGCTGGCAGAGATGTGCCAGGCTAGGGGACTGGTGCATGGAAACCTGACTAAGGAAGACCTGATTGCAGCCTTGGTTACAGCTGCATCAGAAAACAGCAACTAGGAGAACAGTCAGACTGGCAGTGGAGATGTAATACCCTCGGAGAATGGACAGCTCACCCTTTCTGCAGAAGACTTAAAAATCCATCTGGAGCTAGAGAGACTTGAGTTGGAGGTCAGGTGTTTGGAGATGGAATCAGCTGAGAGACTGAGGAGTCTACAGGCTGAGGAAAATGAGCAACTGTTACACCTGGAAGTCGAGGAAAAGGAGCAGCAGAGGAAGTATGAGAGGGAAATGCTGACTCTTCACCAGTCATGGAGGTAATGGGGAAGGGAGTAACTGGACCGCAGAAGCACAAATGGTCATCCGCAGTTTAAAGAGGGGGATAATTTTGATAGTTTCATATGCTTGAGAGGGTATGCAAACAGTATGGTGTTGACCAAATGCTTTGGTTACGGTTCCTGACCCCCTTACTCCATGGTAAAGCTGTAACTGTTCTGTCAAAAATGTCTGATGTTGCATGTTTTGATTATACTGCTCTTAAAAATCACTTAAGACTTGTTTAAGCTAACACCTGAAATGTATAGGAAAGTTTTGTGAGCATAGACACAAGGCAGTTGAAAGTGGGTGCGAATATGTTGCTGAACTGAGCACTTATTTCCATAGGTGGGTGAGTGCCTCTCAGGTTACCACTTTTGAAGGGCTGGCAGACCTTTTGGTGAGGGAACATACCCTTAGCACTTTGCCTGAGGACATGAGGATCTGGTTAGCTGATAGACAATGTGCTACTTCAGATGAGTTGGGGAAGAAGGAAGACCTATACTTGGCAAGGGCGGCAGCCCTACACAGGAAAGGAACCCCTAGTACTGCTCATGGGTCTAAAGGAACACATGGTGGGCAGCCCAGACTGCCCCAACAGAATCTGCCAGTAGCAGGGAAAGTCACTAGTCCAGGTACACATTCAGGAGCTAGGGTTAAATGTTTTGAATGCAACCCGTGGGGCCATGTGGCATATAGGTGTCCATGGAGGCAAGGTGGGGAACAAAAGGCGAGGGATCCAGTAAGTAGGAAAAAGAAAATGCCAATAGTAGGTTGTCTTGGGACAACAAGGGTACCAAACTACCACCAGAGGTTATATCCTATTGTAGTGAATGGCAAAGAGGCCATTGGCAAGAGAGAGAGTCTCTGATATAACCATTGTAAAGCCTGCAATGGTTACAGCGGAGCACTACTTGCCTGGGAAGTCTACTCCAGTCAGGGCTTTAGGAGGGGGATCCCATTCCAAATACCTTTGGCTAGGATTCACCTGGACTGGGAGGGTGGAAAAGGAAGCCAGCAAGTAGGTGTGTGAGTATATACCTGCAGATGTCCTGAAAGGGAATGATTTTGATAGTGCAGTACCCTGTGCTTGTGCAGTTGCATGCAGTCAAGCTTGGAGACAAGCAGGTAAGTCTGGTAGCCTGGGGGAGACTCAAACAGTACTGGTGGGGTGGTTACTTCAGGGAGGGAGCTACCTTGTAGCAGTGAGACTGAAGGTAAGCCACAGCTGCTTGGGGGTACTGATGGTCCCTTGGACAGAGTAACTGCAAAGGTAGAGGGGAGTATTAGTACCCAGGCTGACAGTAAATCACCACTGTCAGAGGATGCCAGACTTCCTGTGGAAGGGGAATTGGGAAGGGTTACAAAGAGAGTTGAGACAGGCTCACCTCTCAGTCCCTACATTGCAAGGCCTGAAACAGGTAGTTAGGTAGGCACCGGATTCTCATGGAAAGGGGGAATCTGTATACTGGGACAAAGGGTTACTATACAGAGAGTGGACCCCTGAGGGAGGGATAAAAGGTGAGAGAGTACAGAAAATGGTAGTGCCTAGAGCCTAATGTCTGATGGTTCTAGCCATAGCCCATGATATTCCCTTTGTAGGCCATATGGGCATAAAACATATGAAGAGGCATATTATGCAGAACTTCTATTGGTCTGGAATTTCCAGAGATGTAACAGGGTACTGCAGGACCTGTGAGCAATGCCAAAAGGTTGGCAAGGCAGGAGACAAGGTGAGAGCTCCTTTGATGCCTTTGCCTGTGATTGAGGAGCCATTTCAGAGGGTAGCTATCAATATTATGGGTCATCTGAGTTTCCCACGTTCCACAGGAAAAAGAGCAAATCCTAGTGGTAATGGATTATGCTACACGATGCCCTGAGGCAGTGGCTTTGTCCTCCATTGAGGCAGCGAAGGTGGCAAATGCTTTGTTAGAGCTTTTCAGCAGGGTAGGTTTCCCAAAACAAATACGGTCTGACAGAGATGCCAATTTTAGGTCAGACCTGCTGGCTTGTCTGTGGAAGTTCTGTGGGGTGAAGCACATGAAGACCACCCCCTACCATCCCCAGACTAATGGTCTTGTTGAGAGGTTAAACTCTACAATCAAGTCCATGCTACAGGCATTTGCAGATCAGTTTAAGAGGGAGTGGGACAAATATTTGCCCCATCTGTTTGCTTACAGAGAGGTTCTCCAAGAATCCACAGGTTTTTCACCCTTTGAGTTGCTGTATGGGCATAGGGTGAGGGGACCTTTAGATTTAATTTGAGATGAGTGGGAAGGTGAGTGCGAGTCTCACAAGGAGTCTGTTGTGGCATACGTCTTAAACCTCAGGACAAGGCACAGGGAATTCGTGGGTTTGGCCTAGGAGAACCTGGCAGAAGCCCAACAACAGAAAAGGTTGTGGTATGACAGGAATCCTCGATCTAGAGAGTATGCTGTGGGGCAGCAGGTAATGGTTCTCATTCGTGTCAGATACAAGCTGCAAGCCACTTGGGAGGGACCCTACAGCGTGGTAAGAAAGGTAAGTGATGTTATTTACATGGTGGAACTACTAGGCAGAAGGCAGGGGCACAAATTGTACCATGTTAACATGATGAAACCATGATAGGGAGGCCCTTGTGCTGAGCATTTGCAGTGGATTGCAGGTTGAGTCTGAAGGAGATCTGGGGACTGATCTCCTCAGTGAGGCTTGGGCTGACACCTCAGTGGAAGGGGTAGCAATGTCCCAGCAGCTATCTCCTACCCATGTTTGAGAAATCCGAGCAATGTTGCAGGAATCTGGGGACATGTTCACTGGGAAATCAGGCTGCACCCACCTGGGGCAGCACCATGTGGATGCAGGACCCCAAAGGCCTATTAGGCAGGCCCCCTATAGAGTTCCTGAGAGAGTCAAACAGACTCTGATGGAGGAGGCACAGGAGATGTTGGAACTAGGGGTGATTCAAGAGTCCAACAGTCCCTGGGCCACCCCAGTGGTGCTGGTGCCAAAAAAGGATGGCAGCACTAGGTTCTGTGTGGACTACAGGAAATTAAATTGTCCCAGAGAGTGAGATTCTTATCCCATGCCTAGGACAGATGAGGGCCTAGAGCAGCTGGGTGGGGCTATATATCTTACAAATATTGATCTTGCCAAGGGTTACTGGTGGGTGCCCTTGACTCCCAGTGCTAGAGGGAAGTCAGCCTTTGTGACTCCTTTTGGCTTGTATGAGGTCACAAAGATGCCCTTTGGGATAAAGAATGCCGCAGCAACTTTCCAGAGGCTGGTAGATCATATCCTAGCAGGAAGAGGAGGGTCTACCCTTACTTACTTACATGATGTTGCCATCTACAGCCATTCCTTGCCAGAGCACCTTCACCATGTCAGGGAGGTACTGGGCAGACTACAGATGGCAGGGTTGACCATTAAGTTGAGCAAATGTCAGGTGGGTATGGCAGAGGTCTCCTACCTAGGGTATAGATTGAAGAGTGGTAAGATAAGGCCAGAACCTGCCAAAGTGGAAGCCATTCAGGCATGGCCTGCACCCGTTACTAAAAAGCAGGTGAGGTCATTTTTAGGGACGGCAGGGTACTACAGAAAGTCCGTCCCTAGTTATAGTACCATAGCTGCTCCCCTCACAGACCTGACAAGGAAGAAGAGGCCAGATAAGGAAGTGTGGACCCCAGCATGTTAGCAGGCATTCCAGAAGCTTAAAGAAGCTTTGGGAGGACCCCCCACAAAGGATGTGTTGTGCAGGTGGATGCTTTGAACTATGGGGTGGGGGGGCTGTACTTAGCCAGATTTCTTCAGAGGGGGAAGAGAACCCAGTGGTTTATCTCAATCGCAGGCTCCAGCCCAGAGAGGAATGCCATGCAGCTGTAAAAAAGGAATGTCTCAGCATAGTGTGGGCACTGCAGAAACTTAAGCCTTATCTCTATGGAAGGAAATTCACAGTCACAACCCCCTAATATGGTTAAACAGAGCCAGCCAGAAAAATGTCAAGTTGCTAAGATGGAGTCTGGGGTTGTAAGCATATATGTCTGTGCAGCACCACAGTGGGATTAGCAATGCCAATGCAGATTGGTTCTCAAGACAGGGAATGGAGTAAGGTATACTCAGATAGATCTAACTCCCTAAAGCTGTGTTTCTTAGGGTTCACTTGAAAAACTAACTTGAGGTCTCCGGGGGGGGGGGATATGTGAAGATTGGGTGAAGATAGTTGAAGGCTGCCAGCCTAGCCAGATAGAATTTTGGAGGTAATTCTGTCATCTGTAAATATTACTGTAAACCACAGGCTTGTCTTAAATGGTAAAAACATCATTACATGTGGAACTGAAAAAAATGTAACAATGCACGCTACTGACCAAGTAAAGCATGTTGTGACCCTTTGATCTTAAAACTCGGAGCCAGTATGTCTCGAGTGTGGCATCCTGCCTATTGTATTAAGGTTAGAGTTTTTAGCCGCCAGAATTTGCATGCATAAATGCCCTTTATTGCTCTGGATTCTGCCCAGAGGTAAAGAACGTAAATGTAGTTTCTGTTAGCCTGGGAACCCAGCGAAGTGTGAAGAATGATGTAATGTGAACCAGGAATGTGATTTTTAAAACAGAGAGAATCAGAGGGCATGAAGCATTTTTGTCTTGATCATCCAACTCACAAGCACTGGCTTGCTCTATATGTAAGTTTATCTTAGATTTGTGTTTTCGCTTAGAAATATCTAGAAACTAGAAATATTAGACTAAGTGGTTGGTTTACAAAGTGCATTGAGCACGTGGGAGAAACAGACAAATGTAGGTTTTGTAAAATAGAATTGGAAACAGATGCACACCTCTTTGCTGGTTGTGATATACTAATGGCAGAAGGATTGTATACTGAAAGGCATAATAATGTGGCAAGACTGTTGCGCTGGGGATTATGCACACAGTATAATATTGAAGTAGCTGAAAAAACTGGAAACATGAGCCACAAAGCATCATAGAAAATGATGAAGTTCACATCGCATGGAATCACCCTTTACCAACAGTTCAAAAGACAGATGTGAGAAAACCAGATATAGTGGTCCATGAAAAGAAGACAAATGTAACATTGATCGTTGAAATCACTACACCCAGTGACTACAGTGTTTTGCTTATAGAGAGAGACAAAGTCATAAAGTATCAGAATTTACAGGAAGAAACAAGAGTAATGTGAAAGAAAGATACCCAGACAGTTCCAACAGTAATAGGAGCAACAAGTCTTATAAAACAATAATCTACAATGGTATTTAGATTAGTTAACAATACATGTCACTCCATATGAATTGCAGGAGTCATCATCACTGGGCACACTGCAGGTGCTGCAAAGACCACTTCTGGCTGACATCAAAGATTTAAACAATACTAATTTCATGAACTTTAATTGCACTTTGACTTAGGAATGGGGTCCATTCCCATCATGGTATTAGAAACCCAAAAGATTTGGAGAAATTAAAAAGTTATTAACCTCAGCATCTCAGAAGTATGCAACAGGTGAAATGGAATTCCCCCAGTTTCCATTAAGATGAACATGCAGTGCATGTGTGTGTAAAAATATCACAGATTTTTATCTGTGCACACACACAACACTAGCAGTACACACAACTCTTCTTGGTAGCAGCAAAAAAATAAAAAATCAGTTAAGTAGTAATAATACTTCAAATGTAAGGCATAAATTAGGGTTTACTGTCATGTTACTAAAGACCAGAATGTTATCAACCACAATCCAAAAAAGAATATCTCTTGAAACCCTCAATATCGAGATCCCAGACTTGCTTCTCTTGCAGGACCAAAGTTTGTACTCCTTACTGGATCTGCAGGGGTAGGAGGTTTCAATCTCTAATGCTTTTCAGCCTTGTGGGTTTTAACATTTTAGTCTCTCAGTATGTTTATCTCAGGATTCTGGTTGGTGATAGCCTGGTCTTCAGTAATATGACAGTAAATCATAAAAAATATCACAGAGCATTCAGACACTTCGAGCTTCTATGGAGATGGTGGCCCGCACACCCTAGATTGTATAAATGGATTTTGACATGGACTTAATGCTGGCCTCTGCCCTAAACTCCACCCATTCTAAAACCAGCCCTGTTCAGGTGTGTGTACAGAAGGCTACTATAGGTAATGTGATGAGATAAGGATGGTGTGGTCATTACTACTTTAATTTTCATCATAATTAAACCTTGGAAGTATACACAGGAAGTCATTATATTACTATGTTGGGAAAGTGTGGTCATTTTTTCTTTTACCTTTTTTCACCAAATGTTAGAGGTGTGCAAAGAAGGTTACTATAACTTGCATAGCGGCAGTGTACTGTCAAGGAACAACAAAGTGGAATACATTATTGTAATCATTTTTTTTTTCACTTTCATCATGATCACACATTAAGCAGGTATACACATGGCTGCCTTAGGGGTAGATGTGAAGAGTAAAGAGGCATGCTTTGTACATATATAATAGCAGTCACTTGAAATACATAACTGCGGCCATTTGAACATCTGCTTTCATCCCAGTCTAACACCAGATGGACGCACAGGTAGTGACAGACTTTTTTAGGGGGGGTTAAGGAGGCAGTATTCATAGCTCGGATTTGTATATCTTCATAGACAATTGTATTGTTAGTTTATTGTGAGATACTATTCTTGTCAGCGTTGGACATTATACCTTGAGCACAACTTATGTCTTCCTTGAAAGAAAAAAATTTAAGACTGAAATTGGAGAAAATGCTCTAAAACGCACTTCAGAGCATATGTAACCCTGTGGCTTCTGATGGTCTTTGCCTAAATTAGTTATTTCCTAGAAGGCTATTACTGTGCAGTCTTCTTGGCCAGGTAAGGTGTGTCGAAAGGATGGAAGGAAAAATAAAGTTGATCAGCAGCAACAAGTTTCTTTTCTTAATCATGATTTCTATTCAAGCCATCACTGGAAGAAAAGCTTGTGTTAAAAAAAAAAAAAACTTTAAAATGCACTTCAGGGAATATAAAACGTACTGGATTCTTGAAAATGCTAAAAAGTAAGGCTAAATGTGAAAAAAAAGAAACAGTAGGTTCAAAGATAGGAACTAGGCTATTGTCTCTAGGGCCTATATAAGCCTAGCCAAAAAGGTACCCTGGCTTTCACCACCCAAGAAAATTATTTTCCTGTGCCCCTGTCAAGCAGAGCCACAGAAGTGATCCCCGGGGTGAATTTCCTATTTCCCATCCAATCATCAAGATTTTTCTTGAGTACTAATGAGGAGCTTTGTTTGATATAGATAGGTAATTTGTTCCAGAGTATGGGAAGTCTCTGACATGGTTTAGTGGTAAATCACTTTGGCTATGGTATGCAGGGTCCTGTATTCAAGCCTTGCAGAGGCTGTTTATTTAGTGGGAGGGTGGTGTAATAGTTAAGGTGCTTACCTTAGAAACGCAAGGTGCAGGGTTTGATTCTTACAGGGGGTAATTGGCTAGGCTTAAAGTAGCCCATGAGGGCAGTTAGCCTAGTAGTAATCTATGAATCTACGACAGGAATCTATCCCTCCAGCATGTTCTGTTTATTGTGATGACAAGGTTTAGGTCCCTAGAGCATATTGCTTGGAGGGATTGAGATTTCTTTAAGTGGAGCATGTCCAACAGCCCTTGGTTTGACATAGCTTTGTATGTTAGGCGGAGATCGCCTCTGAGTAGGCGATATGCGACAGAGTAAAGCTGGAGTTTTTTGAAACTGTCTGTGCAGGGCATCAGTTTGAGGCTGGTAATCCTCTTTGTGAGGTATTTCTGCGGCCTTTCCAGTTGTTGTAGATGTCTTGTGACTCTAGTAGTAATGTGAATGGTGCGTGTTGGGGGACTGAAACAGTAAGCAGCACTAAGGGCACCATTTCAGCCAAGGCCAGCCCAGTACATGGAGGACTTGTAAGATTTCACAATGTAACTTCACACCAATAACTATGAATGTCCCTGTGAGAGATGCACCAACATAGTGTGGTACACAACTGTTAATTTAAGAGCTTTTCAGCTATAGTTCAGTCTGTAAGTACTGCTCCTAAAACTCTGCAGCATGAACTAAAAGTTTGCTTAGGAGGGTAGACAGTGACAGAGGGATATTTAGACTGGAAGTGTCCAGAGGACCCCCAACATGACATTTGCTAGGGGTCCCCAAATTGTTAAGACCAATGCTGGTCTCCAAACTACCAATGAATTAATTTATTTCTTCCAGTTATTACAAAGCAGTGTTGGCCAACCAGGGTGTGCTGAAATGATGCAGGAAAAGCTAGGGTTAAAACAATGTAAAAAGCAAGAAAAAAGTAATCTGGATGCTGTGGGAGAAGCCAGAGTGAGGAGAAAATGGAAGGGGGCACTGTCACTGTACATAGGAGGAAGTGGACAGTAGGGGAGGGGCAGTGTGGATTCCTTTACCTAGGGCTACATTTCACCTATGGCCAGCCATAAGATGTATTGATAAGTGTTCAGAGAGACTGGAAAGTTTCAAATGTACATTTTACAATGAAAGGGAATTTGATAGTACACAAGTCCATCATTCTCACTCTCAAACTTGCATATGCAGTTTGCCAAAAGTGCATCAGGACATAAAAGCAATTCTGAAGCTCAGATTTTAGACACAGACATTTGAGTACAGTATTTTGAAAGACATTAACAGAGAGTGCAGTAAACAGAGAAAAATTATATGTATTTTTTGTGTGGGTGTATTTTTTTTACTAGGAAAGGGGCAACAGTTATTTCCATGTTGTAAGAGAGACCATAGAACAGATCACATTACTTAAAATATCGGCTGTTGCACTTCCTTTCAAAATCTTACAATTACTTTACTGTGCACTGAGTAAAAATGTTGACAGATTGTCATAGACCCAAAATGTTTACCTTACTCCTTGATAGGGACCAAAAACAGATTAGTAAAATCATTTTGCAGAGGATGGCACCATAATATTGTAGGATATCCGACATAGGACAGCAGTGTGGATTACTGTCTGAAGACCACACAAAGTACTGTCCAAGGTCCCCTTAAAGAAAACACTCTAAAGGAATGCATAACATTCTCTAGCAACAATCATTTAATGCAAGACAACATATCAGGGAGTGAATACGACATCCATTTAAATTGTACTTTAACTGAAAGGTAAAGGGTAGATGGCTGAACATTTCTGACATGGAGAAGTACAAGGAATAAACAGAATACTGACAGTTTAAATGCTCAGACACAGTTACTATCTCCATGGTCTCCTTACATGTGCGTCGTTTTCTTCAGGTAATTGGGATTATTTCTACATCCTAACATGTGTTGGTCAGCTACTTCCTTTAAAATGTCTATGTAGTTTAAATTTACCTAGCCTTTGTAGCCTATTTCTTTGCTGAAAATGCTGCAAAGGTCTATTTCTATCACCCAGTTTAAAAAAAATGTTAAGGCTAAAATTATGTGCCAGTCACATTGCATGTTTAACAGCTATGCACATGAAAATCGCCTTACAGAAAATAAATGAGAAATTAAAGAAAGGATCAGCTTAGCTGTAAAACTTCCAATAAAGCAATTTGTTGTGGCCTTGCACAACCTTAAATGTTTTATTAAAAGTTTAGTTTCTTCAACACATAATTGTACTAGAGACCAGGACAGAGCTATTCATTTTACTTGATATATTCCTAAATGGTAATTACTATAATTTATTACAAATCACTGGGTGCTGTGCAGTAAATATAAACTGCAACAAATGGACCCTGATGATAAACCACATATGTCCCTGTTGAGCTTAATACATTCTATCAATGACTCAAAGCCAGTTGTGTAAGTTATTACTGGGGCAGTTTAAAAGAAATAAAAAAAATGATGCATTTGGAATTGCTGCACTTTCCTTGGAAGCAATAATTACTTTAGTCAATTGGCATCCTGCTGAGGACACACACTAAACTGCTTTTAAAGCTGCCTTGTTCACCTTCAGATTCTGTTTCTATAATGTGATGGCGTAGTTAATGATAGATATGTTGTATGACTTTTTCACTAGACATTTCTTGGATGACTTCCGTACCAGTCAATTGCTTTTAATGGCCAAAAGAACTAAAGATATTGCTGTCTTTGGAACAAAAAAATTGATGTACATTGCAGAAAAAACTGGCAACTATAGACGTTTTATGAACACACTTATACGCAACTAAATGACAGCATAATGCTACCAGTGCACTGTAATAAAAAATGAATTAATATATTAATGTATATTAACATTATACAATAAGTGCTTAACGCACATAATTTGCCAAGACATTTATCAGAATTGATTTTGCTGGTGATTGGATATGTCCCTTTTTGTATTTAAAATGCATTAAAGTTTCATCCCTGCTAGCCGAATGACTCTCATTTCACCCTTTTGTGACAAAATAACAATTGTGTGTCTGTCTCACTTCCAGTCTTCTCCTTTCTTTTTCATTTGGTTGTGTCCAGCAAGATATGTTGAAAACTGATAATCTCTTTGTAGAAATTACTTTAAAATAATACACCATTAAGTGCCACAACACCGTATGGTTATGTATCTAATTTTAGTGAAACCTTCATAAGCGAATAAAGGGTGTTGATTCTCTGCACTCACTAATAATTATTAAAATTGCACAGTAGGATACCTGTCCTGCTGAAGACATCCTGAAGTATGCAGCCCCACTTTTGATGAAATTGTTCCATTGTTTTACACAGCTGATTTTTCATCCCAAGGAATTAACAGCTCCATGGTAAGTGAAAAGTGTGTATTTAAACTACATTAAATTAATAGAAGCCTGTAAGAAACCACAGCCAAGCCCACCCCCAAATAAAAACAGCTGCATAACTGCATCGAACCTCAACACCAATAATACTACAAATTCCCACCTCACTAATTAAACAATGCACCTCCAGGTAAATCTATGAAAAAATCAAGAAAATCTTTTTTTACACTTGACCCAATAGCAAGAATCTCATTAAAGTCTTAAAACTAGCACCAGACTAACTACCCCAAAATATATTAACATAGGCATAGGAGCAATTTCTTGTTCTATTTCAGTTGTAATAAATAGTTCAGTGAAAGTAGTCCATGTTCTCATACAAAGGGAAAAAAATACCTAATCCTATTACACAAAGGTAGTACACAATTAGCAGATTTCAGACCCATAGCTGTCCTTTTCTCCTCTATACAATTTTAGAAAGATTTATCTATAAACAAATCCCAGCATATTTACTAAAAAACATGCTGTCACACGTGTAAATTAGTCTTAGATTAAATCACAGTACAGAAACAGCACTTTAATCAAAGCAAGGTGGAGCTGAAGATACTGGTATTCATTGACCTTTGGAAAGCTTTTGATACTGCAATTCATGAAATGCTCAGACCATTTATCAAAGCTGGACATGCACTTTGTCACTATAAACTTGTTTAAAAGCCACCTTATTCAGTGCTTACAAAGTGCTGCCTAGCAGGACTCCGCTTACTCTGTTATAGCACTATCTGTGCTAATACCACAAGGGTTTAATCTGGCAGCATTATTAGTTAATATGTTCAGCAAGGAAAGCATGACAGTATTAAGCAGACCACCTTCTTTTGGCTTTTCATGATCACCTGTCCACTCATGATTG
Source organism: Protopterus annectens (assembly GCF_019279795.1). Lineage (NCBI taxonomy): Eukaryota > Metazoa > Chordata > Ceratodontiformes > Protopteridae > Protopterus > Protopterus annectens. Next base: position 484,399,940 of record NC_056743.1, on the reverse strand, counting down.
GCAGTGGACTTTTACGGTGTCGAGTTGCCAGCCCAGCACCCAACCTTCCACAGAAGGCATGCACACACACACCCGCACTCTTGCCTAGGGCCAATTTAGAGTGTCAATCCACCTACAGCATGTCTTTGGGATGTGGGAGGAAACCGGAGTACCTGGAGGAAACCCACACGGCCACAGGGAGGACATAGAGACTCTGGACAGAAGGCACCCCAGCAGAGGATCGAACTGGAGAACCTCTTGCTGTGAGGCAACAATGCTAACCGCTGCACCACCACGGCCGCCCAACAGCATTAAGCAGACTAATCTTGGGCAATATGCCAGTATGCTCAGCATCGACTACAGAAGAAATTCAACACTTAAATCAAACATTGTTTAATACCCTTGAAAAATGACTACTAAAATGAAACTAAGATTTAGCATATACTAAACCAAAAGTACAGTTTTGTACCTACCATAAATGTAGATGTTCGAAGATCCACATTGCTGCAGTCCTAACACTTGGGGTAGTCCGCTGTCCCAGTCGGCCCGAATACCAAAGTATAAGGCTGACGTCGGTCAAGGCACATTTGTCTGACATCAGGACGTCAGGGTACAAATGCGCATGACCGACGTCATATCCTCAGTCTTTTCTTGCCCCAGATGTCAGAAGACCCTAAAAAGATAAGGCTAAAACCAAAAAACACCAAACACTCCTGTACCTAATATATATACAATATATACAAAATTACAAAAATAGAACCCCACCCACACAACCACCCCTAAACTCAGAGGGGAAGGAGGGAGGGCAAATTGGACTGCAGCAATGTGGATCTTCGAACATCTACATTTATGGTAGGTACAAAACTGTACTATGTTCTTCATCTCACATTGCTGCAGTCCTAACACTTGGGTAGAATCCCAAAGCAGAGGTAAGGGAGGATGGCTAAACTATAATGAAGCAGGAGCTGCCAAAATGCCCTGCAACACAGCAGTGGCAAAACCAGCCCTGGATTTAGAATAGAGAGGAAGGTGGTAATGCTTGGAGAAAGTATGCACTGAACTCCAAGTAGCTGCCTCCAAAATATCCTTAGTTGCCACCCCTTAGAAATGCTGTTGAAGTGGCAGTAGCCCTAGTGGAATGAGGCCTAATCCCAGCTGGAATCTCCTTGCCATGATGGGAATAACAGAATGCAATGCAAAACCCAATCCACTTAGATATAGTTTGTTTTGACACAGGCTTGCCCTGAGAACTCAAAGCAAAAGAAACAAACAACTGCTGAGACTGCCTAAAATCCCTAGTCCTGCTTAAATAATAACGCAACTGCCTGTGTACATCTAAAGTGTGCAAAATCTTTTCCCCTATTTTGGGGATCTGCATAAAAAGTAGGCAAATGAATAGTTTGGTTTAAAGCCACACTAGAAACCACCTTAGGCATAAAGGAAGGATTAGTGCGTAATGATACCCTATCCTTATGGAAAATCAAAAAGGCTCAACCGCCATAAGGGCCTGCAATTCAGAAACCCTTCTTGCAGAAGTAATGGCCAACAAAAAGCAGTCTTCCATGACAAGTATTTCAATTCAGCAGTAGCTGAGGCTCAAAAGGTTGTAGAGTAAGTTTCTCCAACACAAAATTGAGGTCCCAAGCAGGAGTAGGAGCTCTACGTGGGGGTCTTATATTCTTTGCCCCTCTAAGAAATTGCTTGAACAAAGGATGAGAAAACAATGGTGGGTCACAATCATAGTGAGCTGAAATTGCTGCAGCATGAATCTTAATGGAAGAGAAAGACAAACCTTTGTCCAATAACTCAGTAAGATATTGAAGAGCCACACTCAAATTAGGCTCAGAAACATCCAAATCCTTTGCTGCACTCCAAAATAAAAATCTCTTCCATTTTTCTGCATACACTTTACGTGTACTAGGTCTTCTGGCTTCCATAATCACATTCAAAACTTGTTGAGGAAGTTGAGACCTGCTGTGGTTCAAAACAGAATATGCCAGGCTGTTAAATGAAGAGAGTGAAGCTTGACATTGAGTAGATGACCGTCCCTCTGAGACAAAAGGTGTGGAATTAAAGGTAAAGGCCATAGAGGCTTCCTTACCAGATTCCTCAGTAATGGGTACCAGTGTTGCCGAGGCCAATCTGGAGCTATCAAAATCATCCTTGGCTTGTCTTGTCTGACCTTTAGGAGTACCTTTAGGAGGAGAGGCAGAGGTGGAAAGGCATACACATGAAGATTTTCCCAACTGAACGAAAGAGCATCCACTTTCCAAGCTGTGTGATGAAACCTTTTCGTGCAAAACTTTGGCAGCTGGTGGTTTAGTGGAGAAGCGAACAGATCTATGTCTGGAGTTCCCCATGACACTGTCAATTTTCGAAATACATGAAGATCCAGTTTCCACTCGTGGGGATCCATGATTTGCCTGCTTAACACATCTGCTAAGGAGTTCTGTGCTCCTGGCAGAAACCTTGCCTGAAGATTTAGCTGCAAGCTGAGCGCAGTCTCCCACAAAATCATTGCTTGCCTGCATAGAGGATAAGAATGTGTTCCCCCTTGCTTGTTGATGTACCACATGACAGTTGTGTTGTCTGTTAGAATCAACACCTGCCCTGGAAGAAGTAACTCCTTGAAAGCCATTAATGCAAACTGGACTGCTAACATCTCCTTCATGTTGATATGTAGATGCTGTAGTCTGGCAGGCCACTTGTCTTGTATCCACTTTCCATTCAGATGAGCTCCCCAAGCTATGTCTGAGGCATCTGTCGTTAGAATCTGACTCGCCTCTGGCCGGGTCACAGAGAGTCCCTTGTTTAGGTGACATTCCTGAGCCCACCACAGAAATTCCTTTTGAATGCAAGGTATTATTGGAATGACAGTGTCCAAATCCTGGCAGTGCTGTGTCCATACATTTTTAGATACCATTGCAGCTTCCTCATATGCAGTTTGGCATTGGGAAGCACCAGAATACAAGATGCCATGAACCCTAAGGCTTGAAGGACTGTCCTTGCAGTCAGCCCGGACTGAAGAGATAGTTGATGGAAGTAAAGGGAAAGATTCTTTTGTTTGTCCGGGGTTAAAAGGCCATCTGGGCTGCTGTATTCAGTCTCACACCCAGAAAGCACATGTCTTGAGAGGGTACTAGACTGGACTTTATTTCGTTCACAGAATACCCCAGGCATCTTAGCACTGCTATCACATATTCCAGATGCTGAAGAAGCTCGTCCTTTTCTTGAGCCAGAATCAGACAGTCGTCCAAGTAAGGATAGATTTGTATTCCTTTTAGCCTGAAGAAAGCTATGACTGGAGCCAGAACTTTTGTGAATACTCTGGGCGCAGTAGATAAGCCAAAGGGCAATGCAGAGAACTGATAATGGGAATTCCCAGCTCGGAAACGCAGATACTTCCTGCAACTGAGTCTGATAGGCACATGAAGGTAAGCCTCCTTGAGATCTAAAGTTACCATCCAGTGATCCTTGCCCAGCAGAGGTAAAAGCTGTTGTAACGTTAACATTTTGAACTTGGGAATGTCCAGATAAGTGTTGAGGATAGACAAATCCAAAATTGGTCTCCACGTGTTCCCCTTTTTTGGTACTAGGAACAGGCGAGAATAAAATCCTAGGCCCCTTTCTGGCACCGGAACCGGCTGAATGGCCCCTATCTGGAGTAACAGAGAAATTTGCTTGTGAGCCTCTTTTCTTTGTATAGGAGGAATGTCTGGCATGCCTTTGAAAGGAGGCAAGGTATGGAAATAAAACCTGTAACCGTGGTGAACGATATCCAATACCCATCTGTCTTGGGTAATAATACTCCAATTTTCTTTGAAAAGTGCCAGCCTTCCTCCCAAAGGTGCTGCCAGACGAGAAGGCTCTGGCAGCTGAAAAGGCAGGTCATTGGGTCTGCTTACGAAAGGACTGACCCCTGCCCTCACCAGAAGACTGGGCAGGTGAACTCCCTGTTCTAGGCCTAAAAGAACCTTGAGCTCTGCCCCTACCACGTCTAGACCTACCCCTAGACTGAGAATCATAAGAAGGATATGTCCACCCCTTAGTAGGCCAATTTCTACTAAACTTCGGAGGCTGAACCTGCAAAAAATCTTTAACAGTCTGCATAGACTTAGCCTTGTCCTCCATTTTCTTTAAAACTGCTTCCACAGGCGAACCAAATAACACATCAGATTGTAAAGGAGCATCTAAAATCCTTGTCTTTACATGCTCAGCTAAATTCTGATCCCTCAGCCAGGCATGCCTGCGAAGAACAGAACCAGTGGCTGCCACCCTCGAAGAGGCCTGTACAGCATCAAAACCACATTGCAAGGAATGCTTACCCACCTGTTCAGAAACATGAACTAAATCCTGCAACTCTTTACACTCAATACCTTCCGCCAGAGCATCTACCTTAGACTTCAATTGTGTAAGGAGATAATTTTGGTATTTCAACATGTGAAACTGGCAATTCAAAGCCCTCATGGCTAAAGTGGAAGAAGTATACACCTTCTTTCCCCATCTATCCAAAGCCCTTGCCTCTTTATCAGAAGGAACAGGATTTTTATCAACAGAAGCCTTAACACCCTTAGGGCCCTGAGAAACAGTTTCTGGGTCTGCCCTAGGACTCTTAAAAAGATACTTATGAGCTTCAGGCACCCTATAATACCTATCCGGTTTAACTGGGGCAGGAGGCAAAGAATCAGGGTTCAGGGAAGCCTCTGCAAAAACATCTTCTACCACATCCAGAACAGGAGGTATAGCCAAAGGCCTATGCTGGGGTAGAAACAAAAATTCCCTAAGCCTTTTCCTGGAATCAGAGAAATCTTGACCTTCCCATTTAAAATGCTCCCTCATGGAATGAAGAGTCTCTGGAAAAGAAAAATCCTCAGGAGGAGAAGCCGAAGGAGTAGAATCATCTACATCAGAATCAGAATAAGGAGGATACTCCTGCAAGTCTTCAGCCGAAGACTCAGAAGCCTCGAACACTGCTCAAAACTCTCAAGCTCAGGTTCCACCCTAGGCCTCTTATCAGGGGGCATAGAACCTCTAATCATAGTAATCAAATCTTCTGCCATTTTAAGCATATGTTTCTTAGGCAGAGACCCTGAAGAACTAGGGGAGACCCCCACTGAAGTTAACCCTGGTCTGCCTCTAGAAGAAGCCTTGGAAACAGAAGGGGAGGGCCTAACCACCTTAGGAAGGGAGGGGAGAACAGCTACCTGAGAAGCCCCTTCAGCCTGGCCTACCTCCTGAGAGGACACATCTTGTAACAGTAAAGTCTCTCCCTGAGAATCCAAAGGAACTTCTGGTAGAACCACCGGCTCCACCGAGCCCTCTAAAGAACCGACGTCCGGGACAGACGGTTCTTCCAACCTAGGCTTTGCTGCTTTGTCCTTGCGCTTTTAGAGAGCGGGCGCCGGAGCATCCGGCGGCATGTTGTAATTACAACGCTTCCCAAAACTAACCTGGCACAATCTAATCTTCTCTTAATAGTGCGTTTGTTAAATCTAGCACAAGAGCGAAAGCCAACAACGTCGTGCTCAGGCCCTAAGCAAGGTATACACAAGGTATGGTAATCCCTATGAGGTATCTGTTTCCCACAAGAAATACAGTTATTCACTTTTTCTGACATCCGGTTAAATACTGAGGCAAGAAAAAACCAAAATATTCCCCAACGGGGTACTTAGCCAACTTTGATTCGGTCTGAAACTCCGACTTCAGAAAATTTCAGAACGCCAACCTGCACTCGCAATACTGCTTCTGCATCGGACCATGCGGCAAAAAAGACTGAGGATATGACGTCGGTCATGCGCATTTGTACCCTGACGTCCTGATGTCAGACAAATGCGCCTTGACCGACGTCAGCCTTATACTTTGGTATTCGGGCCGACTGGGACAGCGGACTACCCCAAGTGTTAGGACTGCAGCAATGTGAGATGAAGAACATCTGCTGTTTTTTGGCCCCTTCATTTTTGGGAATGAAAAACAAGGGAAGGCCAATTCTCTCATAGCCACAGAAGAAATGGTACAATTAAAACTATTAGGTATTACAGATAAACATTTAAACTTTGATAAACACAAACTATTTAACCATCAAAATAAATCAGAAGACCTGAGTCATTATACAATGTTAAACCCGATTTTTCTTTTCAGTCTCAGTTATCAGCTACACAAACCATTCAACTATCAAGCCAGCCAAAGCCTCCTCAATGTTAACATCTGTTCAAGCCAGAAAATGAACATAAAGCAAAAATACAACAAAAAGGCAAAGTTTGCATCAAGTCAACAAAACAGAAGTCATCACAGTATAGCCTTAAAGACTTTAAACTACACAACGTATTGCAAAAACGTAAGATATTCTGCTATACCAATTTTTATATAAAAAGTATTCAAAACCTCATACAAACAAAAATTAAACAACCTGTGTGGAGACTTTTTATATTCAGTGCATGTAGCAAAAAAAGGTAATTCAATCCCATGAGAAATAAGACCGATCCGATCTGTGTGTGTGTCTCTATCTGTCTGGGTAGTTGTGTTAAGAGGGGGTTAGTTAATGGAGCAGTAGAGTAATGTGTGTGTGTGTGTGTGTGTGGGGGGGGGGGGTGTATCTGCAGTTTGGTGAGGAGGGAGTGTGTGTTCCATGCACACTGAGTGCCTGTGTGTGGAGGGGATGACTGTTGAGTGAGTGTGTGTGTGTGTGTGTGTGTGTGTGTGTGTAGGGGGAGGAGTGACTGATGGGGTGCATCATTTATATGTCACAATATTTGATCAATATTCAGGGACAAAGTAAAAATAATGGAGAAAGAAAGATCCTAAATTAGGGATAATTTTTAAATATTACAATAATTCACTTAAAAAGCTAATGGAGTATCAGGTTTTGCATCAAAGCATTTTCTGAACAATATTTTGAGAATGTTAACTGGTCTCAAATGATGTTGCAATCTATGGAGCTATGTGGTAGGCCAAACTGTGAGTAAATACCTTAATAGTCCTTTATCTGTAATACAGCATGCTTAAAATGTATATACTAGTACTTATGAAGTCTTTGATTCTAACATTATGATGCATTTATACAGTTTTTTTTGCAATAAAAAAGGCATTTTCTGAACCAGAAGTACTATGAAGCTCTAATGTCTGTCATTACCAACTGCAATCCTCTGTAATTTAAAATGGACAGGGTAAAAATAATAGGCAACATCAGGGAAGTTCTGCGAAACTAGGGACAGGTCCATATCCACCGAGGATATTCACACCTCCAGGCTAGTTGCCCAACACAATGCATCTGGAATTCTCCAGGTGCAACTAACACTAGGTAAGACTGCAATCCAAATTGTAGCTTGCTACAGATCCCCCAACCATGCCCCAAGATTCTCACTACACCTTTCTAAACATACTGGACAATATTAAGATACAACCACACACTCTAATACTGGGAGATTTCAACTACCCTGCCATTAACTGGGAAAACTACTTGGATACCAACACCTTTTCCCAACGGTTCTTGGAATTCATAAATTCCAACACCCTGGTTCAACTAATCCATTGTCCCACCAGGGGCTCCAATATCCTACACCTGGTCATTAACAACATGGGAGATAGATGCTCCACACCAGTGGTCACCCCCTCATTGGTTAGGTCTGACCATAAGCAAATCACCCTTGACATCCACATCCCACCCCCACTCCCTAGTAAGGAAACCTCCTTAAAGAACTTCTCCAAGGCCAACTTCATGCTACTCAAGTCAGAAGTGACAAACTTCATGACACCCATGCAGATGGGAGCTGAAAGTTCAACTGCTGAATCCTACACTAAGGCACTGTACAAGCACATCCACTCGTGCATGAATCATGCCATTCCCAAATAGAAGCAAGACGCTCCCCTCCAAAAAAAAGGGAGCCAATCTGGTGGTCCCCTGCCATAAGTAAACTATACAACAGAAGAAACTGTTGCAGAAAAGAGGAACATCCCAGGATGCAAAAAACTCCCCTACCAGCCTCAGTAGGAAGCTGAGATCCCTCAAAGTCCTCCAAAGCTAGGTACCAAAATAAAATTGCCAAAAATTCCAAAGACAACCACAAAGCATTCTATAGCTATGTCAAGAATCTAAATGGCAATGCTCAGATATGCTCTGAGCTACAACAGAATGGCATTAAATATATTGATCCCAAGGATATTGCCAATATCGTGGCACATCGATTTAGTGCAAACTTCACCCTCCTCTCACCCCCTAAAGGGCCCATCTCAATACCAAAAGATTGCCAAATTCCAGTAATCACAGCCACATAGGTAGAAACTGCACTCTCCAAAGCTAAGAATACAGCATCCATGGGACCAGATGACATCACGGGCTGTGTGCTACATGAAGTGCAAAATGAACTGGCACCTCACCTAAGTGTCATGTTTAATCATAGCCTCAACTCAGGCTTTGTGCCCACTGAGTGGCGCACAGCTACAGTTATCCCACTCCACAAGGGGGGATCCACCTTGGATCCCGGGAACTACCGTCCCCATCAGTCTGACTAGCCTGATCTGCAAAGGCATGGAACGCATTATCATGGAACTTATAAACAAACACATTGGCAACCTTCAAGCACTGGATCCCACCCAGTTTGGGTTCATGAAGGGCTGATCTTTTCTCTTGAACCTGACTGACTTCTTTGAATCAGTCTCCAGAGCTGTGGATGAGGGTAAGGCGGTCCACACAGCCTATCTGGACCTCACCAGGGCCTTTGATACCATCCCTCACTCTGGGATCATAGATAAACTTACTAAGCTGGGCATAAATCCCTATGTCACTCGATGGGTTGCCAACTGACTTACTGACAGAACCTAGACTGTAAAAGTAGCCGGACTCCAAATCCAGCTCCAGACAAGTGGAGTACCTCAGGATTCTGTCCTGGGTCCGCTCTTGTTTGGCATCTACTTCTCTGAAGTACAGGGCAACACTAAGGGACTCTGGCTAACAAAGTTCACAGATGACTGAAAACTGGGAGCCATTATTGAATCCCCAAATGATGTGGATATTCTACAAAAGGGCTTTACAGAAACAAATGCTTGGTGCCAAAGCCATGGGCTCAAGCTTAATGCCAAGAAATGTATAGTTATCCCCTTTTGGAAAAAACATGTACACATGAATTACCACATAGGTGGCAGTACACTAAACACAAAGTTTGATGAGAGACTTGGGACACAGGTGGACAGTGGTCTCACCTTCGATAACCACATCGCCACAACAGTAAGGAAATCCTTCTATGTGGCACACCTCATCACTAAGGGCTTTTCATCCAGAAAAAAAGGAGGTCATTGTCCCACTGTACTCATCTCTCATTAGATCCCTTATAGAGTACAATGCCCAGTTTGGTATGTACCTCACAAGACATCTGCAACAGCTGGAAAGACTGCAGAAATACCTCACTAAAAGAACCACAGGCCTAAAGCAGATGCCCTATGTTGACCGCCTTAAAAAACTCCAGCTATACTCTGTGGCATATCGTCTACTCAGAGGCGATCTCTATCAACACACAAGGTCATGTCAAACCCTGAGCTGTTGGACATGCTCCACTTAAAGAAATCCCAATCCCTCAGAGCCACATGCTCCAGGGATCTAAACCTTGTCAACACAATGAACAAAACATGCTGGAGGGATAGGTTCTTGACCCAGCGATGTCCATACTCTGGAATAGACTGCCAACATGTCAAGCAGAGCATCTCCTTGGCGATCTTCAACAGGAACCCTTGACGACAGGATGGGAGATAGGAAATTCACCCCGGGGACCACATCAGTCACCCTGCTAGACAGGGGTCCAAGGAAGTAAATATTGTGGGAGGAAATATCCAGAGAATTGTTATGGCTAGGCTTGTATAGGCCCTAGGGCCGATAGCCTAGTACCACCCTATGAACCTATGACAGTTGAGAGGTGTGTATGTTGATAAATATATATATATATATATATATATATATATATATATATATATATATATATATATATATAGGTGGGTATGATCAAGTTTAGGGTGATCATGTTGAGAGACCTTGTGCACAAACATGTGTGTCCATGAGTGAAGACTTTACTCAACCAGGATATTAGGACTCTGGCAAACATTTTGGAATGAAAACTGATCAGATTAATTTGCATTTAAGTGACTAGCTCTTTCCCTCCTCCTCTCAGCTTTCAAAGATCTGTCATACAAACTGGCAGCATCTGTTTTGCCTCAAGAATGCCAGTAAATTAAATGCAACTTCACAGATGTTTGTAGATATAACAGAAAACTGTCAGCACCATTCATGCTCCACTGTTTCAGTGATCAAAAAGAACTCATTCCTCTCACAATGTCACTGCTGCACAAAGCAGTTTCACTGCCTCTGCATCCACTATATGGCTATCCCAGTTAAATGCTCCTTCCTCCTTTGCCTTCTCTCTTTTTACTTCTAGGTCCTTACACAATTCAATATTAAATTATGCGAATGTTTTAATAACATCATCCGTATCAATCCGAGTCTTCCGAGAAAGCTTCTTCTCGTTAAGACTTTCTCTCACTTGCGTCCCATTCTGGAAGTGATGACCAGATTGCAGTAAGTGGCACTAAAATCAGTTGATTTGTAATCTTCCCCATAGTTTTAAGGTCATAACTGAAGAGCATACTAAATGTGATAATTTCTAATGCCACAACTGAAATGGAGAACTGAAAGACATGAATAAATAATGTCACCCCCACAACTTGATCATAAAATGCTCCAAAAATAGTCTGGGCCTGTATTCACATACTACTCAATAGTGGCTCAAAAAAGATCCATATCCCTCCCAAATATGCTTCCCCCTCACAACAGCAACCACATTTAATAAATACTTTATACAAAGTATTTTTGCCTTTATCAATAGCACATCACCCTCCTCTACACAAACCCATAACATATTAGTAACTGACCCCTCCCTACTACCACATTATCCTCTGAGAAATACCTGTCCAAACAATCTGTAGCCACAAATGCCAACTACTTCACCTGAAAACCTGTAACAATATCTACTATTAAAATAGCTAAGAAAACCTTGCTCCACAGCTGCCAGCAGCCTCCTAACTGAATACCTCATGATGGTAACAGAAGTCATATCTTATGCAGGAACTGTCTTAATTATCCATGCAGGAATCTTATGTCACAGATATTTGGAAAAAATGCTGTCATCCCTCTGCACAAATGAGGAAACTCTACAGAGTCCCACTGCAATTCTGTCCCCCCTCTCAAAAATCCTAGAAAAATGTATCCACGATCAGCTTCTTCACTGTTTCTTGTCAGAACAATTTTTTTTATCAGTACTCAAAATGGATTCTATCCTGGCCATAATACAATTACTGCATTGTTATCCTTTTTAGATAACAAAGAAAAGAGACCCTGACAAACTTATCTCTTCCATATTTCTATATCTGCCCAAAAGCTTTGATACCGTCTTGCATAGCAAACTCCTTCAACAGCTGCACCATCTTGGTCTATCCCCTCCTTCACTTCAGTAGTTTAAGCATTATCTGACAGACAGCAAACTATTAGATGGCAACATACTTTCTCTCTTTACCTCCCCATTGCCACTAGAGTACCCCAAGGCTCAGTCCTTGGCCATTTGTCTTTAACATTTTCACTGTCCCTCTAGTACACAGACCTGAATAAGAGCAGAACGTGATCTTTGTTAACAACAGGCTATGGAAATAGAATAGGATTTGTACAATGGATTTTTTTGCATGTAAAATGTATATGTATATATTTATATATACTTTAGATTGCCAAATAGTCTAAGGTTTATGTATTTCCAGCCATACAGTACATTGTCTTGGATAAAATAAACAAGCGTGCTAACTTGCACTGCAATTAAATTGTTTTTGCTGCTGTTTTAGCTGCTTTTCTGTAATAAAAATAATCCAAGCTTGTTTCCCACCTTTCCAGTAACTATTCTAGTCCAGATACAGATTTGTTGCATCCAGGACTGTTTGTAAGCTTCTGAGCCCCCCCTCCCCATGCCTTTCTGTGTTGGAGGGAAGCCTTCTAGCTTATCAGTAGAAGTGGTAAGCACTAGGTTGCTTATCTACCAGAAGAGGAGTGGTTTCTGGCCTCAAATTGTAGTTTGTTGGCCATTTGGGCAGTTTTATCATCCCTTTCAACTTTCTGGTTCAAAGGCCCACATTTGCACGGGTTTATGCTTAAGCTCCGTCTAGTGGTGCCGAACTGAAGTAAACTATTACTAGTGCCAGAAAGTCTGATCTTCAGTTTTTTTCCCTTGAATCTCGCTAGTTCTCTCTCGCACTTCAGATGGCTTAATCGCTTTGCACTTAAACAGGTCTTTGTAGCATATATTGTTGCGCACCTAAGTGCCATCAGCACTAGTTGTTCTTCATGGAAATAGCTCCAGTACTTAGTAGTTATGACCACCCCTCTCCTGGCATGATTAAAGGGCAGTTCCCTGTGATTTCTCCTATTAACCTGATGCACTTTGACATTCTGGGGTAGTATAGCAACTGCCAGACAACCCCCTCCTCTTACCTCCCAAAACTCAGACTTGTGAGAGATGCACTTATATCACCAAACTGGAAGCTATGCACTCTCCAGCCAAGACTGGACTAGCTGATCAAGAGGAGAAGGTCAACACCTGCACCACACCACATGGAACACACAGCCCTTCAGAACACCCACCATCACATCTCTCACATAAAAAAACAAACCACACACCCACCTTCACAGAGGATCTCAATAGAAATTTACCCAAACACCAGAGACCTCCAAGACAGAAACGCACTCAACCACCACAACACAGCACAAACCACAGGACACATACCTCACCTCCACAGTGTGCCCCTCAACCTAAGCCACTAAGGCTAAACACCTTGCCCAATACACTAATCATAGGTGACTCAATAGTGAGGAATAAACAGATGTCCCACTCACTAGGTTGAATAAAGAGAAGGTAACAGTCAGCTTTCTTTCAGGTGCCAGAATCTGACAGCACATGCAATCAGGTCACTTCACAAGTATGACTCTGTTATTGTCCATGTGAGTGTGACTGGCCTGAGACTCGCCTCCCTGGACTAAATGAAGAGAGAGACATGGTGGAGCTCTCAAATTATGCAGCCCAGGCAGGTATGACCCTTGCCCTGAGCAGTATCCTACCATCACCCAGAATGATACCACAGTACAAATCAAAAAAATGATCGACTTCAACAATTGGCTACGTTTCTGGTGTCATTCCTGGAGATCCAGTATCTGTCTGCTTGGGATGACATGATTGACAGACCTCGATGCTTTGCCAGAGATGGCCTGCATCTGTAACCCCTGGGCTTCTGGGTACTGACTATGGCTCTTGCCACCCCTATCGTGCCTTTTTTAGGCAGTGTTCCAAAGACCAAATTACCACTGTAACAGCTATAAATAAATGCAGTCCGAGGTTCATACTGCTCAACGCTAGAAGTCTAAATCTCAAGATGCACTCACTCGAAGCACTCCTCAAAATGGAGATCATCAACATTTGTGCTGTAATGGAGACCTGGTTTAAATGGGCAAAAAACATCCCTGCGCTACCAGGCTATAACTCATTCCACACCTTTCAGCCCTGAAGTATGGCCCATAGCTCCAAAGGCGGTGGTGTCTCCATATTCATAAAGGATATGCACACATCTCCAGACTAGTAGCCCAGCATAACGCATCTGAGATACTTCAGGCACAACTAACATTGGGCAAGATGGCGATCCAGGTCATAGCCTGCTATAGGACCCAACCATGTCCCTAGACTCTCACTCCATGTTCCTAAGCACCCTAGAATCTATGAAGGTCCAACCTAACATTCTCATACTAGAAGACAAACTACTCCTCCATCAGCTGGGAAAACTACTCAAGCACCAATACACTGGCCCTATGCTTCCTAGAATTCAACACACACTTCCCTATGCTTCTTAGAATTCAACACACACTTCACACAAACCATACTATCACTAGCTAAACAACACAACCCCCATCCCCTCCAAGCTCCAAACCACACCTTCAACTAGTAATCTCCCCACTGCCTTCTCTTTTTCTCCTGTACCTACCTCCAACATAAAAAAACTCTTAACTAAACTTAAGCCCACCAAATTAGCAGCAGACAACCTCTCAAGTGAAAACCTACAAATCATAGCCGATGCTCTGTCCTACCCAGTATCCATCTTGATTAACTGATCTGTCAGAAAGTTACGCTCCCACACTGTGGAATGTATCACATATAATTCCCCTCCACAGAACTAACCAATTACCACCCCATAGCTATTCTCTCTCCACTCTCCAAAATACTAGAGAGATGCATACATTCTCAGGTCTCATACTACCTATTTACTGACAACCTACTTTCCAATACTCAGCATGGCTTCCGACCAAACCATAGCACCATCACTTCCTTACTCTCCTTTACTAACACTATCCTTCAGCATAAAACAATGGCTCTCTCTCCTCTGCTACTTTCATAGACCTATCTAAAGCATTCAACATGGTCCCACACAAACAACTCATCTCTGTCCTCCATAACCTATCCTTCTCTCAATCAGTCACCAACTGGTTTCAGAGTTACCTGTCTGACCACCAACAATCTGTTGTATGGCAGAATGACATCTCCCCAGCTACCTGTCTCCATAGGGATTCCCCAAGGATTCATCCTTGGACCCCTACTCTTCTCTGTTTTCACCAATAATCTAGCCTCTGCCACCAAACATGGCACACTCATACAATATACAGATGACTCAACCATCATCTGCTCAGCCCAGTCCCTACCCAAACTACAAAAAGTCACACAGAAAGCCTTTTCCTCTGTTGAAACTTGGTTATCTGATGCCCAATTAATACTCAACCCAAACAAAACTAAACTACTCATTTTCCAACCCACCAAACATACTCTAAACAACTCTCACTTTATCACAGCAAAAGACACCACTATATACCCAACTGAATACACCAAATTAATAGGAGTGGAAATAGACAAACTAAAATTTTACATTCACATATCCATGACCATAAAAAAAGTCCACAAAAAACTAGGAGCGTTATACAGAAATAAGCAACTTCTCACCAAAGCAGCAAAGATTTCAATAGCAAATTCCCACCTTATCTCCACCCTACTTTATGCCTCTCCAATATATACCAACCTAAGGCAATGCGATCTAAACAAGCTAGAGACCTGCTACAACAAAATCGCCAAATTCGCCACAGGGGCATCCTACCATAGTCACCACTGTCTCTCACTTGCTCAACTGGGCTGGCTTGAACTCCCTTACCTCCTTCAATGGTATTAACTATCACTCGCCCACAAAGTAGTAAACCATCCACTAAATGTCCCATCCCTTCAGAATCTACTCCAACCCTATCGCACCACCAGACCACTAAGATCCAGCAACAAAAATCACTTGCAGATCACTAAAGCCAATAACTCTGCTGGTGAAGCACTATTCTCTTGCACCATAACCAAATTATGGAACTCCCTCCCACCCACAATTACCTCCGTACCATTATGCACCCACTTCAAAACTTTACTACAAGCGCACCTAAAAACTCGCTGGCTATGCCCTTGCAACTCCCACTCTAGTATCACTCACCCCATCCAACCACTACCTTTCTTTCCACCCCACTAACTACCTTGATTATAGCAAGATCAGATGCTCATAAGCCTAGTACTTATTATACAGCAGGAACTTCTTATTGTAACATTTGTTAATGTCTGTTATGTACTTCACAAATAAAGATTCTAGTTGTCTACTGATGTACTATGTTCTTCATCTATAAATATGTTTGTAATTAATTGCTATATTAAACTGTTAATCTCTATGTAATCCAATGTAACTACTGTTTATTTTAACTGTGGAGCTTTTCTCCCCGGGCCTCCGCTGAAAATGGACAGACATCCAGTCGGACACTCCCGGTCAACAAATGTAAATAAATAAATAAATTCATCAATTCCAGTGCCCTGGACCAGCTCATTCTGACCCCCACTAGGGGAAGCAACATCCTTGACCTGGTTATTACTAACATGGGCGACTGTTGCTCTACACCAGTAGTCAACCCAATCCTGGTCAGATCAGACCATAAACTAATCACCATGGAAATCCACATCTCACCCACACTCCCCACAAGGGTAACCACCTTGAAAAACTTCTCCAAAGCTGACTTTGGGCTCCTAAAAACAGAGGTAGCTAACTTCCCAGCACCCATACCAATGGAAAATAGCTGCTTGGCTGCCGAATCATACACCAATGTGCTGTACGAACATGTACATAAATGCATGGAACTAACCATATCCAACAGAAACAAAATGCTCTCCTCCAAAAAAAAGGAAGCCAATCTGGTAGCCCCCTTCCATTAATAAACTCTACAACAGAAGGACAAAACTGTTGCAGAAAAAGGTGAAGTTCCATGACTGGAAAAACTCCCTCATCAGCCTCAACAAAAAGTTGAGATCTCTTATCAAATCCTCTAAAGCCAGATATGAAGGCAGAATTGTAGCAGACACTAAAAACAATCACAGAGACTTCTACAGTTATATCAAGAACCTCCACGGCAATACCCACATTTGCTCTGAGTTACTGCACAATGGTACCTCCTATACTGAGCCAACAGATATTGCCAGCATACTGGCCAACAGATTCCATGCCAAGTTTACCCCTCTCTCCCCCCTAAAAGACCAATGACAATACTGAATGAATGCAGGGCACCCAGCATTACTGCAGCACAGGTTAAACCTGCATTGTCCAAGGTCAAGAATACAGCTTCCATGGGACCCAATAATATCCCAGGCTGTGTTCTACATGAACTACAAAGCGAACTGGCACCACATGTGTGTGCCCTATTTAGTCACAGCCTCACCTCAGGCTTTGTCCCTAACGAATGGCTCACTGTTAGTCATCCCTCTCCATAAAGGGGGTGCAACTATAGACCCTAGGAATTATTGCCCCATTAGCCTGACAAGTATGATATGTAAAGCTATGGAGCGCATCATCATGGACCTGACTAACAAACATATAGGAAATCTCAAAACTCTAGACTCTCACAATTTGGCTTTGTGAAAGAGTGTTCATGCCTGCTTAACCTGGCTGACTTCTTTAATCAGTCACCAATGCTGTGAATGAAGGTAAAGCAGTGCATACAGCCTACCTTGATCTGGCCAAGGCCTTTGATTCCATTCCTCACTCTGGAATTATTGATACACTCACCAAACTAGGCATTGATCCCTATATCACTAGCTGGGATGCAAACTGGCTCACAGATAGAACACACAATGTGAAAGTAGTAGACTCCAAGTCAGACTGCTGACCAGTCATGAGTGGAGTCCCACAGGGACCAGTCCTAGGTATTCTTCCCTGTTTGGCATCTACTTCTCAGAAGTCCAGGCCAAAATAAAGGGACTATGGCTGACCAAGTTCACAGACAACTGTAAGCCGGGAGCCATTATTAACTCCCCAAGTGATGCAGGCATCCTACAGAAAGTCCTCACTGAGACCAATGACTGGTGTTGAAACCATGGCCTTAAGCTTAATGCCAAAAAATGTGTCGCCATCCCCTTTGGTAAAAACTCAGTTCCCACTAATTACCACATTAATGGGAGCCCACTGAAGGTGTTATAAGAGCACTAGGGATGCAGGTTAACAGCAACCTCTCCTTTGACCACCACATTGCCACTGTGGTCAGAAAGTCCTTCTATGTGGCACATCTCATTACCAAGGGTTTTGCATCCAGGAAGAAAGAGGTCATTGTCTCTCTCAACTCTTCCCTCATTAGACCAATCATTGCGTATAATGCCCCATTTGGCATGTACCTCACTAGACACCTGCAACAGCTGGAGAGACTACAGAAGTACCTCGCAAAGAGGATCCTAGGCATTAAACACATCCTACATGGGCAGACTCAAAAAGACTCCAGCCTATTCTCTCTCTCATATCGCCTACTTAGAGGCGATCTTTGCTCGACTTACAAAGCCATGTCTGACTCAGCTCTGTTAGAAATGCAACATCTAAAGAAATCCCAATCCCTTCTCACCACACATTCCAGAGACCTCAATCTCATTACCGCAATCAACAGACATGCTGGAGGGACAGGTTCCTCATACAGAAACTGCCCATGCTCTGGAATAAACTTCCTATACATGCCAAGCAGAGCACCTTGCTGTCCCTCTTCAAGAGAAATCTTGATGAGTGGATGGGTAATTAGAAAGTTCACCCTGGGGAATCACTCCAGTGGCTCTACTTGACAGAGGCACTGGCAACTAAAGTCAGGCAGCATGATGCCAGGGCACTTCTATGGACTAGGCTTGTAAAGGCTCCAGGGCCATCAGCCTAGTACACACCTATGAACCTATATAATCTGGTTAAATAAGAGGTACCACATCATTATTAATTTTATTTAAAGTACTTAAGGGTCATATTATTATGACAACTACTAAGCAGGGCAGGACCAGCTCGAATGTCACACTGATGGGGGAAGGGATGTGAATTTAACATGTATACCAATATACTGTGTTTTACAACACAATAAACCACTCCCTTGCCAGACAAAAAGTATATACATAATTAGAAAGCCTGTGAGGAAACTATTATTCTGTTATTTTTGTTTTACTTGGATCACTTGTCTATGTACTTAAAGGATTTTTGACTGGAAATAGACTGTCTACTCTGCTTGGATTACTTTTGAATACTTAGGAATTTTGTAGAATATTTCAAATTATATTTTTTTTATTGTTTTGACTTAGGATGAGAAAGTCCGCTACTTCTACTACCATTATCTGATCTGATTAATATACAGTGATTACCTAGATATATATGGATTGATCATCTTCCACACAGAGAAATTTCTTACGCTGTTTTGCTTTTGGATCCACTATACTGGTTTAGTGGGTTGTTTTGAGAGTTCGGGTATACCACAGAGATTACTTGTTTTTTTGTTTCAGACTTTTGAAACCAACTAACCAAATACATTTCATGGTTAAAAGGTCTGTGTACCTGGAGTAGTGTACTGCAATTCTGATGACTTTTTTGTAAAGACTTTAGAGTACAAATTATTTTACGTCAAGTGTGTATTACACATTTATTGTTTAGCCACAATATATTAGGCCTTGAATAAACGCAGGACTTTTGGACTCCTTTGAACTGAAAACACTAATGTTTAGGGCACAGGGCTTATATCCCATGATATATTCACTTTACTTTCTTAGATCTATGTTTATTATGAACCTGCATGATGGTGTTGCACATTTTGAAACAAGATATTGTATTTGTTTTATATCTCTATAGTCACTTGTTAAAAATGAAAATATGGTTTTATTCTGATAATAAGATTAGGTTATTTTTGTTTCCTTTTAGAACCAGAATGGTGCTATAGCTTTAAGATGTTTAACACCTATATCACTGTTATTATTTGAATGTGCTGCTTGTTTTTATGGATCATTGTGTATGCATTCATAATGGAAGCGGAAGTTAGGGACTGCATGCATTAGTACATAAGGGAGAGGTAATAGTTAAGGACACAGTAATCAAATATATTTCTGAAACGTTTTGTGTAAATGTTCTCTATTAGACCTGGGGGAAATGACATCTGGCATCGAATTAGAGTGTGTACGCATGTGGGGGTACTCAATTTTTCACCTTGATCACTCTTTGCTGGGCAGAGACGTACAACAGCCCAAGGGGAGATACCCCTGCCTAGGGAGATTAATCAATATCACAAATTTTCTTCCGGTGGGAAGTAACCAGGAAAAAAAGAAAGAGGAAGATGCATTAGCAAAGGAAAACAGATCTAGCATACTTGTTACTTTCCTTTCATGGAATGAGGGTTGTTTCCATTCAACAGAGAGAAAACGTATACCCGAATGGATGAAGAGGTCTCATCCTGGCAGTGTCATCCAGCAAGAAGCTAAACTTCTTAAGATATAAGACTCTCAAACTACAATGTAAAGACTTTGTGGACCTAGTTGTTGATCATAAGGCTGGGGGGACAATTATGTTTTACCAGAAGTTAAGAATACATATGGAAAAATGCTTGACAAATATGACTGACCAATGAGTAATTTGGAAAAGGTTAATTATGGGTATAAGCTAACTGCAGGAAATCTATATGCTATTAAATGTGGAGACACCCTTTTTTTTTTGCCGATTTCTTTAAATTCAGGAAAGATATGGTGGGTGGCATCATTTTTCAAGTGTAAGGGAAGATTTTAATGCTATATTGTTATATTACAATACAATGCAGAAAGACTACTTAGAAAAAGCACATTCTTTTAAGGTATGAAATGGAATCTGGGACTCTTCTAGACATATGGATCGAGAGACAGGTAGGTCAAATGGGTCATACTTTTTTCAAGGAAGGAGGATGCCAAGGAAGGAAATTATTTTTTGCTTCATAGAAAAAAGTAAGATGTGGCTGTGAAAGTTAACAATTCTTGAATGTTGTATCTCTAATTATGTACAAAGTTACTAAGCCTTCAATTAAACACATTCTGAAAAAAAATGACTGTCAGGAACTATTAAGAAAGAAAATACACACAGCCATTTATGAAAAGAATAGGCTCCAATTATCCAATTATCATTTATATTTTTTAGTTTTTCCAGCACAGGAACTTTAATAAACACCTGCTGGAAGTGGGAAAAGCAGATGTTCGTCATGAGCTTGCCGAGATGACTGACATCACTCATTTTGCTAAGCAGTCCCAGCTTTCTACACTAATGTGAGGTGGTGCCATCCCCTAAGCTACTTCACTTCCTGAAGAAAGAGGAGCCAGGAATGCATTGTAATAATTCTACCATATTAACTGTTACACATTTATACAGAGGTGTTTGCACATATTTTTCCATCAGCAGAGCAGTAACAGATGGTTTGGGTTAGAACGCACATAAAGCAAGAGTACCTGTCCTGTGGAGGTCGCTATGACATCAGCACCACTTTACTGTACAGTTGTGACTGGGTTTGCAGCTGTGTGGGTAATCACTTTCCCAGGTGCGGTGCCTTTCTGAGGTTTCAGTTGTGGTTGAAGAGGAGGTGAGGTCAAGGTTACCTCAGCCTGCGCTAGTCAAGGGCTTTGTCACTGGTGGCTGTCAGGTTTGCCAGTCAGCACAGGGGTGGTGGCTTCAATGATGGCTGTGACCTAGAGGGGGGTCATTGGTGGCCTCTATATCTACTTCTGGGGGTGGTGAAAGCTCCTCTTATGAGGACAGACAACAGAGGTAGCTGCAGAGGCTGGTAGCTACTGAAGTACACGGACAACTGGATTCCTACTTAAGCAATGTAGATCATCTTCTGCCATGATTATCTGCAGATCAATTGGCCCCCAGGTGAGTGATGCCTTGGTTTATTGCCACATAGATCAGTCTGGCATCCAGCCATGCCAGGACCTGACTCTATCCCTATCTTTTTTTTTTCCCCTTCCATGTCATTCCACATTTTTTATTGCCTAACCCTTCCCCTCACCACTGGTCTACACCTCTGTATTTCTGTCTTCATGCAGCTATCCTCCCCACCTTGTGTGCGTGTACTGTCCATCTCTCTGAGACTGTATTCTGTGATTCTCTGTCTGACCAAATCCCCTGCCTTCTCCATTTATCTTATGCACAATTCCCCATTGGATGCTTAAGGTTACCCTTGTGTATTTTCTTCGCCTTGGAGTGCTGCTCTTTTCTGCATTCCTATTCACCCAACTTCGTCCCTATTTATATGATGAAAATGGATGGTATTTTCTGGAGTACACCCACAGTGATCAGTCTGGTGCAAATTATACTGCCCTTTCTTGTTACAGATGGGAGCAACCACCACTCTAGAGATGAGTGGCAAAACATGAGCCTGTCATCATTATAGTAGCTCTCACGTTGGCTATGCTCCTGACTGTAGCACTGGTGGTATTGTGGCTTTTCCTATCCTTTCTTTTGCCTGATCTGCTGCCTGTGTGCAGTGCCTATTACACATCTCATTAGGCCTGTGGCTCTTAGCACAAGCAACTACTGGAAAATCAATGCTGCACCAGCATTCAGCACTTGTCTGTGAATCCCAGCTATGAAGTTAATTATGATCTCTGGTTTAGAGATCCCCTGTAGTCAACTGATATTTTTATTAATATGGTAGCATTGCTTGAGTTGTAAGAAGTTCAGAGATTGTGACACCCACATCTAGGCAAGGTTAGAAGTAAAATATACAGTAGTTACAGGACACATTTGAACAGAAAACAGAAACATTGAGATATAAATGAGCAAGAGAAAAACATTTTTGAACTTTTGATTCAGGCACTCCTTAACTAAAGGAGTGTTTAATTGCATATTTAAAATGCAGTTGATTTTAATATCATATAAAGTACATTCCATTAAAAGGACTGTGGTGCCAGAAGTTTTTTTTTTTTTGAGATTCATGATGGTTGAAGATTTTATCAATTTCAACTTGAAGTTGAATTTTCGTAACATTTAGAGCTAAACACAGAAAATAATTAAAACAAACACCCAGAATAATTGAAATAAATACACTGTATAATAAAATACAAAATGTTTGCCAAATGTGATGAAGTAATTCTAATATGAAAAAAATGCATGGTCATAAGTGCATACAAATTCATAAATATGTTTCTTCTGTGATATTTTAAAAGCATTTATTGTGGGGGAACTCTAAGCCAGGTTGTATGGACCTTGAAAAGCAAAGGAAAGGATACCAGAGTTTTCAAGCTGAACTTCTAAAAGTGCCAGTAACCTCCAAGAGGTGGAGAAGAGGTCACGGGCCAGCCTTTACTAGTCTAAAAGGTTTCATAAGCATGGAGGCTATGTCATGTAGGAATAGATACATCATGATCCCTTGTTAAACTGGCAACCAGTGCAGCTCATGTAAATAAGTGTGAAGTGATGGTATCTTGGTATCACATAAATAACTGGGCTGAGTGATTTTGCACAAGCTTCAGTTGAGTGAGGTCACAGTCGAGTACCCAGAGGTATAACACATTGCAATAGTCCATCTGGGAGGAAAGCAAGGCATATACCACTATTGAATTGTCCATCTGCAAATGGAATAAAGTGCTTATTTAGGGCAATGTTCTTGAGAAGAATATTGAGAGGCTCAAGGGTTCAATCTTAGCCAGTATCTGGTCCATTGATGCCTGACCATCATAAAGGACAAACACTTGACAAATTCCAGCTCGTCCTCACACAATTCAAGGTTGTAAGATAATATTGGGGCAGGCAAATTCCTCAAGTGACACTTATAGCCACTGAAAATGTTTTTGAGGAACAGAATTTTAAGTGGTTATTAAACATTCAATCACAGATATGTTCTAAGTCACTGGCAACATGTAGATGCCAGATGTAGATTCCTGATGGAAGGAGATGTAAACCTATGTGTCATCATCATAAGACTGGTCATACAGATCTCTCATTCTAGTAATATCTCCACAGAGAAGCATATACACACCGAACAATAATGGGACCAAAATGGAAAACTGTGCACAACCACAGACAACAGGATAGTAGAACGGTGAATTTCCTCCAGATACAACTCTGGGCGTTTTTCCAGGATAGTGAGAAGTAAATCAGTCCATTACAATACTTGAGGTGCTGTAGTATGTATGTAACTGGTCCAAAAGTCTCTCCTGGTGCACTATATCAAAGACTGATTAGAGATTCAGAAGGGCAAACAACAAAACAACAATGCTGGTCTCTTTCTGATAAAAATTCTTCAAAGGGCTTCTCTGTACTGCATCTAAAATGCAAGCCAAGCTGGAATGGTCATACAAAACATTCTGCCATGGATAGCAGCCCAAATGCACAAACTGCCTCCTCTGAAGCTTTACCAAAAAAGGCAAGTTTCCACATGAGTCTATAGTTGTGCAAATTGCCAACATGTAAACCAATGTTTTGTTCAGATGTAGAACTGCTAATTTCACCTTTAATATATGTGAAAGAAACTCCCATAAAAAGATGGTCATGAATTTGTGAGAGCATAGGCTTAACACATTACAGATCACACTGAAGATGCCAATGGTTGAAAGTGGTTTGTGTGATCAGTTATCAATTTGCTTTGCTGAGTTTGGAATGGCTATTAAACCATAAATCGATTTTTGGAGTGCTAGTTTGTTTTTTTGGTGTGGTGAACTTCTGAACTGTGCATTCCTATTTTTGTAGTCTGTGTACTCTGTTATACACACACGTGCGCGCACATTTTTTTCACCAGGTCTCTCTGCTGCAGACAAGGGAATTTAATTAGAAGCTCTGGTCTGGGCCCACCTACAATCCCTAAAGTTGAAAGCAATTTTTTTTTTTTTTTTTTACTTTGTGTAATGTTTCTTCCACTATACAGACAGATCGACTCAGTATTAAGATATCAGAAATTTGGATTATTACAGAAAATGTCAGTAAATAGACTGGTGTGACCAGATTAATGTTTACAACTAGGTCTTCAGACACAGCTTGTAGTCATCGTGGTTTTAATTTCACAGGACAATGGTGGTGTCACCAGCTTTACACGAGGCTTCTGATTACAATCCAATGCATACAAAGGTAGAGGGGGTAATAATGCAATTAACTTAGTAGCTGATAAGATTCTGTTCTACTCCAAAGGCAAGATGTCTTGTTCATAAATTTCCATGATGCTCCTAACCCAAGTTACTAGAAGAAATGTTTTGTAGCAAATTTAAATAATTTGTACAAAACAATGCATTTAAGACCTTAAGCAAATAGTGCAAAAGATATGAACAATAAAATGAGGGAAGTATTCTGGTATGGCAGATTTGAAATGCACAAAAAATCAGCAACAGCATCAATGGTCAAAATGCTAAAGAAAATTAGCTAAGCAAGATAGCTGTGGGTATAGTTTAGGATACATTTGCTATAGAACAAAACTACGACATTTATTAAAGTGACAGCTTAACACCAAATCAGTTTTGGCAGAAACAATTAGATACAATAATTGTGTAACCACAAATGAATCAAAGCAAACTGCTGATAAAAACACAATCCTGAATTTCTACCTTTAAAATAACATCTGCAATTATTCAAATGAATTACTAAGCAAAATCGATCCCTGCAGTATCACATACTGTACTGAGCTCTATTAAAACCCAAGGTTGACAATGTCATGAAAGAACCTTATTTCATAAGAGCAAACATATTCATAATAAAGATATATAAAAAGAAAAGTAGATAGCGCTTATTTTAGAGCACTTGAAAACTTACTAACAAAAGCATAACAAAGAAATCAGCTCACATTAAGAGTGTGACCTCCACCTCCTTTCTTGTATTAGTCATTCTCATTAACATGCAAAATACCTGGTATCCCAGAAACTGAATGAAAATGCAAGGTCAAGCATTAAGGTGACATTGTTTAGTATACATATTTTAAATTTATTAGAAAACTAAAGCTTTTTGCACCAGGTAAAACAAATCAACAGGAAACTATAATTACACAACAAAGAACCTGTCACTGCTTTAAAAGCCAACTGAAAACAGAGAAGAACTTATGCTAAGGTAGTTATAGTAATAATGTATCTTTCAGCTGTCGTGGATGTGCATCACTTCCCTGATTTTGCCTCAGTTTTTGCCATGTCTCAAATTGTTTTTGGATTTTCTGGTAAATTACATGTAATGCCTCACATAACAGTTTCATACTCATTGTTCAGAAAATGTGTGCTGATGCAAAACTTGCTGTTGATAACTTAAGTGATTTAGAGTGATAATAAAATAAAAAAAAAATGTCCCTGATTTTGGGCCTTTGTCCCCTCATTATTTTTGACTTCATTTAAATTTCTTGAAGAAAGAAATTTAGAAGTAAGAATAAATAGAGTGGCAGTAACCCAACTTTACAATACATCATAACACAGCACATTACCAGTTTAATTTCACTATTCTGGATAGTGTGGAGGTGATCCAGCTTTACGATACATCATACCAAGTGACAGCATCTTACTGGCTTGGATACAACTTGCAATATATCAGAGTGCGCAGCTTGGATATGTTACTGTCTCTCTAGCAGTAAATAAAACAGGCTGCTACTGGAGTTTAGAGAATGGGTTCCCTTGTAGACTGCACTGTGATTGGAGAATGAGCATTCTCCAGCAGTGTATTAATCTGCAAGTAATCCCCATTGAAAAATGAGTCTGCCAATTCACAGCTGCATATTAAGATGCAGTGGAGCTCGGACTGAAAAGAACCCAATGGCTTCCATTTTACACTTGATAAGCAGCACTTTTGTTGTTTACAGTGTGTAAAATAAGGAAAAAAAATGAAAAAATGTGTGCGCTCGTGTGAGAGAGTGTGTATGAAAGTGAGAAAGACAGAGATCAATTGAGTGAAACAGAAAAAAAACTGTGTGGGTGTGTGTGTGTGTATATGAAAGCAGAAGAGACTGTGAAGAGCAAGAGCGATCCCCTGGCCGCAGCAGCTGTTAACAGGTTTAGGTACCTCTCAACCTCTGACATACCTCTCAACCACTTAGCTCAAGAAATCTTGACAAAGCCTGAGATAATGGGGGACAACTGCACAGAAATAAGGACACGTTTTAAATATTGTTCTTATAAACTTAGCAAGTTGCTAGAACAGGATTTGTGTTAGCATTAATTTTCTGAAGGATATGAAGTCAGAAACTCAAATACAGTTCATTATTTAGCGACTTTAATCTTTAGATCATTAAAGTGGTTTATCAAAAAACACATCTTTATGGGGAACAAAGACTCAAAAATAGGAACAGATTTTAATTATTGCTCTTATAGAATTACAAACTTGCTTAAATAAAGGGATTTGTGTTAGCATGAATTTTCTGAAGGAAATAAAAGTCTGAAACCGAAATATATGTCATTATTTAGTAACTTCTCTCTCTAATGGCTGGAAACAAACTAAACGTTTTAGTAGCAGAAGACCAGAAAATAAAGTAAATACCTGGATATTTTTTTTAAAGTGCTATATTTTACATGTAAAATGTGTCCTCCAACACCATTAACATATACTACAGCAAGTTTGAAACCTTAGATGGAGAAAGTATTTTACGTCAAAAATATATAAAACAAAATAATATAGTAATAAAGTAAGTAAAACACTACAATTTTACATACAGCCCATTCTCCAAGTACAATAATGCCCTCCAGGGCATGTGCTATTGTGGAAATAAAGCCCTTCCAGGGGTGTAGAGGCTCTCTGCCACACAACAGTGGTGTAAATATATTAAGAGGAACATTTGTATCCTGGAAGAATGAAAGTGATGGTGGGGTAGGTGTAGTTGGGCACATTCTTTATCAAACTGAAGCTGATAAACTTCTACAGTACTCAAAAAGTACAGCGATCTGATTCTGAAGTCCAACAGGATGTGGTTTCCTCCAAATGGTTGGTGGAGAAGGATACAAATTTTCTTAAAGGAGTTTAATACAACATGGTAGTACTTCTCTCAACCCCTACTGTCCCGTGTAAGATCACAGATTCTGGATTTTTCCTGAGTAGATTATATTTCTTCTCAGTGTTCATGCAGATTTTCTTCCTGTGTTTAAATTTGCCCCACCTCATAAGGATATTTAACTTAGGAAGAAACAGTACTCGAAAATCAACAGTTACTGGTTTAATAGAATTTGCCCAGTCAAGAAAATGAAACAAGTTTGCTAAGAGACAGATAGAAGATTGAATGGAATGATGTTCCCAGAAAAGCAAATGCAGATTAATTATCTCAGTGGGTAGTCAAAAAGTTTATGTAATGCCATTCAAAGGCTGAGAGAAAGACTGGTATATAATAGATCCCCCTCGCAACAAAAAGCTGAAGTTATCCATCATTTAATTGCAGACAATGACCTTTGATTTAAAGAAGTAGTAAAGCAAATATTAAAAGCGGAATTCAATTACACCGCTTGATCGATCAAGAATCAAACTGATATATAAATAAAAAAGAACAAGGCAGCCAAGCACAGATAAAGAACATTAATTTATTAAAATTAAAGTGGTAAACGCTTTCATGCGGATACACTGCACTTCATCAGATCAATAGAATAAAAAACAAGCAGCACACTTTTATATAATAGAATTAAAAAAAAACAATTAAAAAACAATTAGTGTTTCAAAGGCGTGCCTTAAAACAGGCTTTAAAGATACACATCCATTTAACACCAGTGCTCTATGTGCAGTAAGCCTAATAATCCATTTGGAATCTGCCAATTCAAGTTTATTCCTCACATCTCCCACTCACCTAACACCACCTATCAGTTGCAAAACTATAAAAGCAAAAACATGCCCATGTTTATCATGGACATGCTTATACAAAACACTAGCGGGGTCCTGTTTGTGTATATAACGTAAATGCTCCATTATACGCTCTTTAAAAGGGTGTTCAGTTTTCCCTATATAGAAGCATAAACAACTTCTACACCAGGCCGAGTAGACTAATTGTACAGAAGTACAGTCAGCATAAAACTTGGGCTCAAACTTATACCCAGTGTTAGGGTGTATAAAACTCATGTTCAAATATAAATTCACATGCTTTACATCCTCTGCAGGCATAACTGCCCTTCCTGATTGCACACAAGATCTACTCTGATCAAAATTATAACATAGAAACACTAATTATGTTTTTTTAATTGATTCTGTTATTTAAAAGTGTGTTGCTTGTTTTTTTATTCTATTGGTCTGATGAAGTGCAGTGTATCTGCATGAAAGTGCTTACCACTTGTATTTTAATAAATTAATGTTCTTTAGCTGTGCTTGGCTGCCTTGTTCTTTTACTTATTTGCATTTGCCTTTGGTACAAGGCAGCCCTTATCGGCTTGGCTGGCCTTTTTATTGGAATCAAATCAATATCTCAAGTGCTCTAGAGGATGCCCAAGATATCCGATCATTGCATATAGAGAAACCTGCAGGATGTGAGGAACCAGCTACACAATGCACATCTGAATGAAGAAAAAAGAGGAGTTTGGCATTTTTCTTCCAGGACAGAACCAGGAGTACAGACTGTCTCACTGATCATTTTGTAATTTGTAGCAACTTAAAACTAATAAACAGGGCTTGTTTATCAACACGTCTAGCTCCTTGGTAAATTCTCCTGTGATAATCATTCATAAAAGAGGCTTTATTTTCTGCTCTGTTTAGTTATGCCTATTCACTGGCCCCACATTAAATATATTTATATTCCATTACAATACATGACTGGCTAGCATTAAACTAGTAACAGCAAATACATAAAGACACATTGGAATGAGATGGCCAGTAGTCTGGCTTACAGAGGGTCATACTCTTATTAAATGACAAGTAGAATTTTATAATTAGTTGGACAGAATGACTAATTTAATATTAACTGCATGAAGCAGTAAGTGATGCATTTTCTAAAGTAGATATAAAAGTTTACAGTGCTTGATGACTTATTTATACATAGAGAACTGAAAGAACTGGTCTTGTATTGTAGTGCACTGCATTCCATTCAGGAGGTAAAGTATTTATATCCCACCAAGGTGTTTGGTAGCCACAAAAAAAAAACATAAATCTAATTATCACCATTAAAGTGCAGCATATCAGAATAGTGTCTATTTAATCCAGCTCTGTACACCTTATGTATGTTATTCATATTCAAGTATACTTTTCCTGGGCATTTTTATAATGAAAAATATGTCTGTCCTGCTGTGCCTTATCTAAATGTCATTTGTGTTTTGTTTCGCAGTTATGGTTACTGGGACACAAAATGCAATTTTATGGTGTACTGAAAATATGCCACCCTGCTCATGACTGCACACATGTGCAGTACATTGTAAAGCTATTGCTACTGGCTCACTTATGAAAAGGCACAATTGCAAGTTATACAAATGAATGCATCAAAAAAGTTGACCTATTTTAGAAGGAATTACATTTTATAGTATCAATACACCATGGCAGGCTTGGATGTATTCATATATTTACTCAAAGTACAGGCTGAAATTTATTTAGACTCTGCCTTCAAGAGCAGACAATCTACCCCCTCCCCACATTGTGGGAAAAATTTGTATTGCTGAAACACTAGAAAGGTGCAATGCCATATTTCTAATATATTAGCTAAAAGTCAGAAGAATGTGATCATCATTCCATTGGTCTATTTATTTGTTTCACGAGTGAGTTTACTAAATAATTTTAGTATATTTGTAGAACTTGATCTTGGATAATTAGTTTTCCTTTTAAAAGTTGCATCAGATATTCAACGATTTTACTGATAGATGATAGCATGTATTTTCTGGGACCCAACATTTAACTGTCTATTTTACCCATAACATTCAGTCATATACATTTATAATTCACTATTTGGGAAATAGAGGTGGTTAGGCATGTATTATTGTAAAGTGTGATAGGTAATGCATTTGATAATAAAACACAAATGTTTTAGACACACTGCAGATTAATACCATTATTTCTTAAAAGGCAAACATTTCTAAAAAAATTACTAATGCTTTTTTCTTGGATTCAGAAAGAAGACCTTGCATGAGAGTAAAATGCAGCCAACTTTGCAGTTTACACAATCATAAAATGCAATTCAGAGCCAAGTTTATCCACACAGAGGAAGTTCATCAGCTAATGTGCATGTCTCTGAAAAAGAAAGTAATTACCATCAGTGCTAAACAGCATTTTTCAGATGTAATTACAACAGGCAGCCATGCATCACATTAGCAAAGACACTCTCCATATTCAATCTATTACATACAGGGTGGCCTAATGGTTAAGGTGTTTGCCTTGCAAAGTGTAGGGTTTGAGTCACACAAGGGATAATTGGCTAGACTTACAATGGCTCGCAAGGGCAGTTAGCTTAGTATGAACCAATGATGATACATACACAAACGCATGTAATCAACAGAACTCCCGTCTCTCACTTAAATTCACTTAATGACACACACATCCCTACTCTACCAAACCATTAACTCATCACTCTACTGTGAACATCCAGGCAGACATGCATTTACACACACACACTTTTATGCAAGACTTGGAGAAGTGTGGAACTGTAAGAAACTAGCTTTTCATCAGAAAGGTAGAGAATTATTTCAGTTCTGCTTAAATATTTAACTTGCACTTAGTGACCTGTGTGGCAATACTTCTTTGTACTTATCCAGCAATGAAAGCTTTACATTCCATTACAGACTTTCAACTGTCCAGACAAGTACATTTATATTTTCTTCTTGTCTGGACAATTGAAAGTCTGTAATGGAATGTAAAGCTTTCATTGCTGGGGTTCTTGACTTGTAATGCTTCATAAAATGTGGAATTGTTGACTGCTTCATCTAGAGAGCAAGGTTAAAGGGTTGCTATGGCACCTGTCTTTATCTGATGAAGTCTGGGAGGTGCTCAGACAAAAACGCATGAGTTGTTTTGTGGAGCATTTATTTTACCAGCTGTCCTGCTTTGCCTGAGTAAATCACTGTTTTTCTAGTCCAGTTCCAGTTTTCTGTTTATACATTTACTATTATAGACCTTTATTAAATTGTGACTTAAGACATAGGTGCACATACATTAATAAAACAAATCAAACCATATTAACATTTTTCATTTAAATTCATTATATATTACATGCGTTTTCTTTCATTAACAATTCGTCAATACATTACATAAATAACACTTCCTGCAAACCCATAAACCTTAATCCACCTTTTGAACATGACACCACATGCATTGTTCTCACAGCTTTCATTTATTTCTATATGATTTGTTTTTCTTTTCTAAAGATCCTACTTCCAGTTCTATTATCTATTTTAAAATATTCAGTTTCCAATTACAGTTTGTTTGAATTTTGATTTCCATTTACCAATAATTGCTTTTTGGCAGCCAAGAGCATTAAATTTAGTAAGACCTTGCTATGTATAGACAATTCCGTTACAATCTCCTAGCTCAAAAGAATCATTTCCTTGGTTACAGCCATTTACTCTCCCACCATGTCTGACAGAGTGCTGAGAATTTTTTTTAAAAATCAGTCCACTCAATATGTTCTGACAAATACATTCCCAGTTACCTCTCTTTTTCCCATCACAACTCCAACATTTGCTATCTACCGGAGAGAAAATTTTGTGACGACTTGGGGTATAAAAATATCTATGTAAACACTTCCAAGTAAAAATCCTAAAACTTCTGAACTTTGTTGCATACTTGGGCACAATACAGATTTCCTCCCACTGTTCCTTTGTAAACTGCCTTTCCAGTCTCTTCCCAATATTTTCTTACTGCCCCTGATCGATTCTTATAGTTGTGCAATATTTTGTATGCTGCACTAATTTTCCTTTGTTTTAAGCAGCAACTTCTTTTCTAGACTCAACTAGAAACTCTACCAGATCTGGTCTATTACTCAGCACTTTCCTATCCCTTTCTGCTTGCCTATACTCCGATATCAATCCCTGGTATAGAAGGCAGCCTCTAACATGTACAACACTTCTGTTTGTTCTCATTCCACTCTATTACCCTTTTCTCTGTTATTTGCTCCAAATACCTTTGTTTTTCTTCCAATTTATCCAGTAAAGTCCAGCCTCATCCTTCCTATTTTTGTATTTACTCCTACTTGCAAATCAGTTCTACTGGCAAGATCTCCGTTCTCCATTTCCATGTTGGCTTTGCTCTTAAAACAATTTCTGCCACTTTATTAATATAATATTCTGTATGTTGGATGATATTCTTAAGGATCTGCATCAAAAATCCTTTCCAATCATATCTCAGACTTCCCCCATTTCATCTTTCCTTTCCAGTCTGATTTACAACCAACTGCCGTTTTATGCATATGAGCCTTAACTGTGTAGTTTTAAAATATCTACAAAAATCATGTAAACCAAACTGCATTGTTCTATGAGGAAGATTAACTTATCCCATTTAGCTTTTGCCTTCACCTCCCAAATAAAGTCCTTCAACTCTATCATCAGCACCTTCTCTGGCTGATAAAAATATGCCATATATATATATATATATATATATATATATATATATATATATATATATAAACTAAAGTGATTAAACATTTTTACTGTTGGTATTTTGCTATTAATATCCTTAATCAAGAGCTTATAGTTGCTCAGTTTTGTATTATCTTTTGTTTAGTCTTTTCCTGCATATCATTTAGATCCCATAACAGAATCTGTTTTAATCTATACAACTAACATTTCTTCTTACTGAGTCTCCATAAACATGAGTATTGTTCAACCAAGTTATGTCTGAGTAGATAGTTACTGCTATAGCCACTGTTTTATCTTCATTAATTTTATATCCTGAAAAGACTTGAAAACTGTCTCAAACTGTTTCACAACACAAAAATGTCCTTTGCTGGATTTCTTAAGTCTTGAGACTGCTGCAAGCAGCACATTGTAAGGAAATTTATAATTACACTTATCCTAGATCAGTTGTGTGTTCTTTGCTGCTGATCTAAAGTTAAAGCTATTCATTCAGGCATTTTTATAGCCTGTATTGCTTTTTGGGTTCTCCGCTGGTCTTAGTTGTTTTTCCAAGTTTGGTTTCCTGCAACCCTCACTTTCCTGTTTTGGTTTTATACTTGGAGGCTTTTGAGTTGTCTGACCCTACTGCATAGCTGGCCCTAGAAGCTCCTCCCAGTCTTATCCCTTCTGCTCTTACTAGTTACTGATAGAAGAAACTGAAGAAGGCCCTCTCCTTATACTGTTAGTGCACTTTGAAATTGCTTTTGTTATGTGCATTCCTCATTGTTGGCTTGTCTAACTTTGAATCACCTTGCAATTACTTGCAGTTAGTTGTTACATGCATTTCTGGTAGCTTTTAACTTGTGGCTAACTGAAGTATGTTTTTACATCATGAAGACTGGATCTGCTGTTCTAGTGGGAGTAGAAGGGTAACCCAGTCTGTCCAAATTGGGAAACACCTAGGGAGGCTTAAAGTGAGAATTACTTGTTCTAGCTAGTCATTTGATTTGTTTCCGATACCTTTTCACTTTTGGCTAATAAAGAGCTTGTTACACTAACATTGGGACTATAATTCTAGTGAGAGTAGAAAGGTAGCCTTGTCTGTCCAAGATGGGAAATGCACAAGGGAGCTTAAAGTGACAGGAGACAGTTTGTAGCTTTCCACTTTTAGCTAACCAAAGTGCAGTTTTACATTAAGAAAACTGGGACTGCTATTTTTTCTTTTTTTTTTTTTTTTTTTGCTCATAGAAACTTTATTGTTCATTTTATTTTTTCAAAAGCAAGTACATATTTATACTAGTAATATAATAATAATGAAAGAAATGCAATTACAAATGAGAAAATTCAAAATATGTAATATATATATATATATATATATATATATATATATATATATATACACACACACTTACATGCACACAAAGGCCTGAATGCAACAAGCAATATAGCAATATTGTTAAAGCTCCAAAAAAAGAGATTCTTTTTTTCTTTTTTTTTTACTTCATTAAACATGGGACTGCTGTTCTAGTGGAAACAGTAAAGTAGCCCAGTCAGTCCAAATTGGGAAACAAAAAGGGAGGCTTGAAGTGTGATTGTTTCATCATCCAAATGGCTTTTTAGGGACTTATTTAATGTGTCAGTTTGAACTTGAGAGCTTTTTGTGCTATGTTTTTACATCAGAATTTCCAGGATCATCCATCTTGTGGCAGCAGGTGTTTCCCTGGTCTCTAGGAGTTGGAAGCACTCCAGGGAGCTTAGTTTGAGGTTGTTTATTGGCCAGAGGAGATAGTTAGTGTTCAGCTTTTTCTGTCTGCTATAAATTAGGCACATATTCTAAAAGCTGTTCACTGTTCAATGGTGGTTAGCAGTACACTATATTGTAGCAAAACTATAAAGCGGGTACTTAGGACTTCAACTGTCATGTACTCATACAACCTTTTAATCCTTCAAGAAACTAATCGTATGCAAAAGATGTACATACATAGCTTCCATCATTCACACCTACTGCTCATTACACACACAGACCTTCTCTTAAGTTGAGGCACTTAAAAGAAATCTCTCCAAATGTCAAGGCTGTCTTCAGCCACTGTGACACCTACCTTCAGCAATCAGTAAAGCAAACACCAGAAGAATACACCAAAAGTAACACCTAACACTAGATATTAGTCTACACTCGATGATCCCCCAAGAACAAAGCCCATAAGGCAAGCAAACACTTTACCAAATACTCTTGTCATACGGGATCACGACACACCGATACTCCTCTCAATAAGCTGGAAAAGATGATAATGTTTAGTTACTAGGATGCACAATATAATGCACACACTGAAGTCACTGCACCACAGGTACCAATATGATTTTATCATAGTCCATGTGGATGTAAATGATCTGAGGTGTACTCACTGGACTATACCAAGGAAGACATTATGGATCTGTCTGAATGTGTGTCACAGGCAGGTATGTGCCCTGCACTGAGCAGCATTCTACCTTCAACAAGGATGATTCCAGAGTACTAACATGTCTCTGCTGATTGCAGCACCATTCATGTGGTTTACCTTGCTGTTTGCCAAGTATGTTCCTCCTTCTGTGTCGGTAAAACCAATAGGGTTTTCCGTAATAGAATGAGAGAACACCTATATGCTATCAGGGTTGGCTATGTAAATAACGCTTTAGCGAAACATACATTGGCTAATGGCCATGAGCATACCTTCTGCTTCATGGTCATAGATATACTAACACCTAAAATAAGGGAAGGTAACATAAGGAATAGCACAGAGAAAAAGGAAATAAACTGGATAATGAGAAAGAGGGCAGATAAAGGTAGAGGCCTCAATGAGAGGGCCTCACTTAAACCTATTTTGAGATCTAGAGGCTTAATTACTAGATAGCATATTTGCCATTGTATGATTTATCTTAATATACGCACTAATAACATCTATAACATTTTCATCAGTGTATATCTCTCATTTGTATATATACCTCTGCCATCAACTATCTAACTTTATCAGCAGCAGACATTTAGTTATGTTGCATTCTGTTTGTATAGCATGAGTTGCAGCCATAGGATGGCCTTCATAAACTTATATATGTTTTAGCAAATTTATATATATATATATATATATATATATATATATATATATATATATATATCAATTGTATTTATGTTTCAGCCATTAAGTGTTATCTAACTTTAACACCAGCAGCAGGCATTTAGTTATGTTGTATTCTATTCGTATAGCATGAATTGCAGCTATAGGATGTATTTATAAATCCATATACGCTATACCGATCTATTATTCACATATATATTTCTGCCATCAAGTGTTACCTAATTATAACATCAGTAGCAGACACTTAGTAATGTTGCATTTTATATGTATAGCATTAGTTGCAGCCATAAGATGGTTGTATAATCTTATTTATAGTTACTTTTATACTAGATTATTTTAGAATTTATATATACATATTAAATATTTGATGTTGCTAATATGAATAGATACATAGTTATGAACACGAACTTTATGCACAGTAGTTAGTTGTACATAAGATATACATATTCTTAATTGAATAATTATCTTTGTACCATGTGATTATTATATAAGGAAGTGTTTTTGTAGTTTGCAATTTTATGGTCTGATGAAGCGGTTTGTGAAAGCGCTCACCTCTTTGCACGTATTAAAAGACTATTAGTTTAACTTGCAAGACTGGATTATTCGACACCTGGTGGTTGCCTCTTCCTATTTTTGGCTATTGGATTTGTTACTTATAACTAAGTTAGTTAAAGAGGATGATGCCTTGGAGTTCATCCACAGACGAGGTTCTTTACCATGTACTGGCCCGCTATAGGTCACACTGTATGACCCACAAAGCTCACAGTTCTTACCTATACATATTAGAGGCACTCACCATTCAACCAAATTCTGTATTCATGGGAGATAAATTAAACCTCTATAGTCTGGGAAATGTACATTGCGCCTCTGACTCACAAGCACCCAGTAACAGTTAGGAACTATACTAAAGCAGACTGCATCCTACTAATTGACAGTTAATCAAATTTAATGGATCTCCCAAACCTTAATAACACAACTACCTATGCAGAATTATTTACAGAAACCCTGTAGAAATATGTAGTTGGCTGCCGTACCTACCAGAAGCAAGCCTTGATCAAACACCAGAAGCAAATCACACTGGTGGAATCTTTACCTTAACAGGCTATTTAAGAAAAGAAAAAAAAGCCATGACCAAAATCAGAAATAGCAACTCTCAGACAAGAGCTCTCATATTCAACTAAACAAGAATGTAAGATGTCCAAGTCCAACAAGGGCAATGGGCAACCACAATGCATTCTTCAGCTGTGTCAGTAATCTTAAAGGTAATACTCAGCAGTCTGCAGAACTGGTGGAAATGACACAACCTTCACTGACCTGGTTGACAAAGCAAATTTATTGCTTGACAAATTTGGCTCTAAGTTCACCCTCCACTACCCCACTGTGAAATCTCTTTTAGCATATTCCCTACAACTATCAACAGGGAACAATTCCTGGAGGTATTCACTAAGGCCATAAATCCTGCTTCAATGGGCCCCTCAAAATATTCCAGGTTGCATCTTAAATGACCTAAAACATGACATAGCAGGACCACTTGATGCACTCCAACTACAGCCTCAAAACAGGTTACATGCCAGGTAAATGGAGAGCCTCAATGGTCATCCCTCTTCATAAGGATGGACCATCAACTGAGTCAAGGAACTACAGATCTATCAGTCTGACAAGTCTAATATACAAAGCCAAGGAATAAAATCATCATGGAAATGATCAACAAGGATGATGGCAACCTACAGACACATTCCAGTTTGTCTTTAAGGGAAGGTCTTACCTACATAAACTAGTAGACTTTTTTGAGAGGGTCACCATAGCTACAGATGAGGGGAAAGTGGTGCATACCACCTACCTTGACCTGACCAAGGCATTCGATACAATACCCCACTCAGGTATTGTTGACAAAGTCTTAGAACTAGGCATAAATACCTACAAAACTTGCTGGACTGCCAGCTGGTCCATGGATAGGACCCAAGATGTCAGGATCGGTAAGACCACCTCCACCACTAGACCAGTTACCATTGGAGTACCCCAGGGATCTGTGTTGAGCTTGCTCCTGTTTGGCATCTACTTCTCAGAAGTCAAGACCTCTGGCTCACCAAGTTTGCACATGACTGTAAATTGGGAGCCATCATAGATTCTCCTCATGACACAATCATTCTACAATTGGATCTAAGAAACTCTTGCAAACGCCATGGATTAAAACTCAATGTAAATAAATCCATTACAGTGCACTTTGGTAAAGTGTCCACCCAAGCTAATTACTTCATCATTAAAACACTTCTAAGAGTTGACCTGATACTTTGGGATCTGGGAATATATGTAGACAGTCATCTAGCATTCGACCAAAACATAATCAAGGTAGTTAAGAAAATCATTCTGTGTCACCCAACTCATAAGCAAAGTTATGGCACCCAGATCCAAGGCAGTAATAGTATCACTAATTCAGCCCTTGTCAGACCCATCATTGAGTGCTATATGCCCTCTTTTGCATGTACCTAACCAGGCACTCTCAACAGCTGGAACTCACTCAAAGGTTCCTCACTAGGAGAATCCAAGGTATGAATACCCTGTCCTGCAAATATTGTCTTAAGGTCCTCTCTCTGTAATCAGTCTCCTACAGTTTACTGACAGGGGATCTATGCCTAGCATATACAGCACCTTTGGATCCAGTTCAGATGGATCTCTTGCATATGTGCAAGATAAACATCACCAGAAACACTAGATCCAAGGATGTGAACTTTCTCTGACACAAACAGAACCCAATGGAGGGATAGATATGCATTTAAAGGATTCCTGTGCTATGGATATATGCCATCTATGTGAAGCGGTATTCATCCATGACCCTGTTCAGAAGAAACCTCGATCACTGGATGAGAAATTTCAAATTCACCCTGAGCCTGACCCCCTTGTCTCTGATAAATAGAGGTTGACAGTAAATTAATCCCTAACTAACATACCCTCCACATAACCCTTAGCTACCACTCTAACTTACCTCGCCATATACGTGTCCAAGGAACTCTGATAAAACTGAGTTGGGCTGCATGGCTAGGCTTGCAAAGACCCTGGTGGTCGTTAGCCTAATATTAACCAATAAACCTAAGAAAATAATATAATCTGCAGATAAAAATAACATTTGATCACTATACTAGTTATATCCTTAAATTTGTGGGTCCCTTATTTTATATATACGTCTTAAAAGGTTACTTGGTTTGACAGTCTGTGGAGGAGGGGCTCACAAGTGATGTGTGTGTTATTAGTATCATAAGAAAAAGTCCTTCCTGCTAAATTACATGCCATTTTTTCTGGGTATTCTATAAATTATTGGATTTCTTATTCTTTCCATGTTCCCTAAGTCTTCTAATTTATTCTACATCAACATATTTGAAGATTTCAATGTGTACTTTTCCTTTAACCTGCCATCAGAATTGAATAGTGGTACCTGTGTGTCCTTTATCTGAGCTCCCTGTTGCTGAATTACAGCTTTCAACATCTTTAATTTATCACAATTTTCTTTCCTGAATGGATCCATTCTAACATTTTACTTTGTTGAATGTTTTTCTTTACAGATATTTCTTGTAAAGAATTTTTTGAAGTAGTCAATCTTATGTTGACCCAAGTAAATTGTTTGGAGGAAGTTAGCAAGATAGTCACACATCCAAATTTTTTACTTTTGATAAAAATTAATTATGAGCTTAGGATAATACACCCCCCCCCCCAAGTAGTTTAGACCTTTCCTGTCAAATTTTCCTAAAAATATCCAGAGCATCTGAAATGACCTGTTTATGCAAAATTCACCCAAGATCTCGCCCACCATTTCCAGTTTAGTTTTCAAATGTAAATAAGAAAAAATATTTTCATATTCCCTTCCTGATTTTGTATTAATATTTAATCTTGGTGTCTCTCTATATACATTGTATTCTGTAAAACTGCATATTATTTTCTTTGGTATTTGCTGCATTTTTTTATTACACTGTTTTGATGACTTGAGTCACTGAGAAGGGGGGGGGGTTTACATGGAGGACACAATCTTGTTACTGGCTCGGTATAAATCTCATCCTGATTGCAAAGCGTCAACTTTCCCACATGTCAGCAATGACATACTGAGAGAGAGAGTACAGTTCTGAGTTTGCAAAAGCAACTAACTTGACCTTCTTTCAGAACTAAATTCAAATGTTCTTTAAAATGCGAAGAATAATAATAAAAAAATCAAAGTAGGCAAAGTAACTGAAAAAGATGGACCGGTGTTGACTCATAAAAGGAAAAAAATTACAGTAATTTTGCTATAAGCCAGTAAAGTATTTTTTTTCATCAAAGGAACTCATGGTCACTGTAAAATTACAGCAGAGATGTGGAAACCTTGATCGTAAAATAGAAAGATGTACCACAGTTGTCTATCTTGCCATTTTGATGTACAACTAATTAGACAATAACTAAAGTAATGCAGCAACACTCAATGTGGAAAAACACAATACATTAAAAGTAAAGCATTTTTTTTTGTTTTGATGCAGTTGTCCTTCACATTTTTCTCCCCTTCTCAAAATTCAGTCTAGCTGCAATTTTTTTTTTATTTTCTACAGAATGATGTACCTTTTCTTTCAATTATGTGGCTTCCTTGATGAGACGGTGAATAAGAGTACATTATGCAGAAGCCACATGCTACCACCTTTAATTTATTTTTGATACTTGCATAGAAGAAAAACAGCTATAAGACTGTAAAACTGAAAACAACATAGAAGTATGTTGAGACAAACAAGGAAATATCTGAAATCATAAATAGGTATTTTTGCACTATATGGTTGCAGTAGCTAACACTTCTAATTACAGTGGTTGGTTCTCCAGAACATTTCATGCATGTGGACATTTTGTTTGGAGTCAGATTGAACACCCTATGTCCATGTGGATTATCACTAATAGTAATATTTTCCTGACACATGCTGAAGAGATGCTTATAACTTAAAATGGTGGTCCACTGAAGTACCCATAGTGGTGTGCTCATGAGCGTGCAAGAGTTTGTGTGTGTATCCACACCCTCTGAATTACTGGCATCCCATACAGCTATACTTTCATGCCCTGTATTTGTTACCTTGCAGAAGCAGCTCAGAATAAGGAATGATATAGAACAAGAAAGAAATAGGTAAAATGTGTGTTACAAATACACATGAGAGGAAGGTGTGGAATTATGCATAAACGTGAGTGCTAATTAAAGTGAGATAGCCACTAATTTATTTACCAAAGAAATGTTCCTGAAGGAACTCAATAATGGAATATGAGGAAGGCAGCAGGGCATAATGGAAAATGTCAAATATAAATAAAATAGTGCTTTGGTAGTGGCACTGCTCTTCCCCTTTGAGTTAACAGTAGTACTCTACACTGGGGGATGGAACATGTAGTCCTGCATGTTGTGTTATGCAATGACGGCTGGAACATGTAGTCCCATGTATTGTGCAAGATGAAATATGTAGCCCTGTGTGTGATGCTATGTACTAGATGATATATGTAGACCCATGTTTGGTGTTGCTCAAGAGAAAATGGAACATTTAACCCCATGTGTGGTGCTATGTATTAGAGAATGGAACATGGAGCCCACTGGAGTATGGAAAATGTAGCCCTACATGTGGTACTGTGCACTGAGGAATAGAGCATATAGTCTGATATATGGTGTAGTGCAGTTCATTAGAGGAGGGAACATGTAGTCTCATGTCTGGTGTTGCGCATCAGAGGGGGCAATATGCACTGCTGTGAGTGATGCTGTGCACTGGGGAAATGGGGGGGTGAAACATGTAGCCCCATGACTGTGGTGCTGTGCACTGGGGGGTGAAACATGTAGCTGTGTGTGGTGCTGTGCACTGGGGGTGAAACATGTAACTGTGTGTGGTGCTTTTCACTGGGAGGCAAAACATGTAGCCCTGTGTGTGGTGTTGTGCACTGGGGGGGC
The DNA here is from genome assembly GCF_019279795.1 of Protopterus annectens. NCBI lineage: Eukaryota > Metazoa > Chordata > Ceratodontiformes > Protopteridae > Protopterus > Protopterus annectens. The sequence goes on along the minus strand of NC_056743.1, from coordinate 484,358,106 downwards.
AAAACATGTAGACTTTGTAGTGCTGTGTACTGTGTGGCAAAACATTGAGCCCTGTGTGTGGTGCCATGCAGTGGAGGCTGAAAACATGAAGCTGTGTGAGTGGTGCTGGGGGATGAAACATGTAGCCCTTTGTGTGGTGCTGTACACTGGGGGTAATCGTGTAGCTGTGTGTGTAGTGCTGTGTACTGGAGGACAAAACATGTAGCCCTGTGCATGGTGATGTACACTGGGGGGTGGGTAAAACATGTAGCCCCATGTATGGTGCTGTGTATTGGGGGATGAAACATGTAACCCTGTGTGTGGTGCTGTACACTGGGAGGTGAAACATGTAGCCCTGTCTGTGGTGCTGTGGACTGGGAGGTGAAACATGTAGCTGTGTGTGGTGCTGTGTATGTGGGGGGGGGGTGAAACATGTAGCCCTGTGTATGATGCTGTATAGTAGGAGGCAAAACATGTAGCCCTGTGTGTGGTGCCATCCACTAGGGTGTAAAACATGTGTGTGTGGTGATGTACACTGGATGATGCAGAATGTACTCACATGTATGGTACTGTATAAAGGGAGAGTCTCCACAATTCTTTGCTTTTATGAGTGTGAACATCAGTCTGTATTTTTCAGTTACTATTGTCCTAAGCGTTGTGCTGTACACTACAGAATGAAACATGCAATTTCATATGTGGTGCTGTGGAATGGATGATGAAACATGTAGCCCTGTGTCTGGTACAGTGCACTGGATAACGAAACATGTAGCCCCATGTGTGTTGCTGAATATGGGATGATGAAACATGCATTCATCATGTGTGTTGCAATATGATGGATCATGGAACACCTATTCCTGTGCGGTGTTAAGCAACGGAGTATGGAATATGTAGTTGTGTGTGGTGTTGAGCAATGTATGATGGTGTAGTTCCATATGTGGTGCTGTACAATGCAGAATGGAACATACAGTCCCATGTGTGGTGCTGTGCATTGGAGGAGGGAACTTGCAAGTCCCATATGTACTGTTTCTCACTGGAGAATAGTACATTTTCTGAGTGTGTGGTGCTCTGCAATGAACAATATAATATACAAAACATAAAAATCACCTTTGTAACCCCTATTAAGCAATAGTTGGTCAAAATTAAATGTCCCTCCCAAGCCTGGGTTCATAGCAACCTCTGCTGAACTTTTCAGAGACCCTATACAACCAAGTAATTGGCTGCATAGAAGTTCCTGTACCTACCAGATGTCAGCCCAAAACAAACAGTAAAGCAAGTTACACTGGTGGAATCCTAACCTTAATAGTGCATACAACAAAAGAAAAAAGTCCTGACTAAAATCAGGAAAAGTAACTCCCACAATGATAGGAGCTCTCTAAACTAAGCAGGAAACAGAGGACTAATTAAGTCCAAGTCCAATTATGAGGTCAAGACAGACTCACAGGCTAAGGACCACCACAAGGCCTTCTACAGCAATGTCGAAATCTTCAAAAGCAACACACATCAATGTGCCGAACTGGTGGTCAATGGTACCACCTTTCCTGAACAGAAAGGCATAGCAAATTTGGTAGCTAAAAATTAAGCTCAAACTTCACCCCATCTCTCCCATGAAACACTATTAACTCAACCCCCAAAACTTAACAGGGAGTAGGTCCTGACGTGGCTCGCTAAGGCCAAAAACACAACCTTAGTGGACCTGAAAATATTTCAGGATGCCTTCTAAATAGCTCAAAATATGACTTAACAGGACCGCTTGAGTCTCTTTTCCACTATAGCCTCAAAAAACAGGCTTTGTTCCTTGAGAATAGAGGACTGTAACAGTTATCCCACTTCACAAGGGTGAATCATCCACTGGCCCAAGAAACTACAGACGTATTAGTTTGACTACTCTAATATGCAAAGCCATGAAAGGAATTATCATGGAAATTATCAAAGACAGACAACCTTTAGACTCTAGACCCAACCATGTTTGGCTTTGTCAAGAGAAGGTCATGCTTACTAAACCTGGTGGACTTCTTTGAGAAAAAGATAAGGCATTGGATGAGGGGACTGTGCATACCACCTACCTGCGACTTGGCTAAGATCACTGATGCACTACTCCACTCAGGTATGGTTAACAGAATCTTCAAACTTGACATAAACCCTGACATAACTCACTAGATTGCCAGCTGACTTCACAGACAGGACACAGGAAATCAGGACTGGTGGACCACATCCACTAAGAGAATAGTCACCAGTGGTGTATCTCAGGGCTGCGTGGGGACTGCTTCAAATTTGTCCACTATTTTTTGCAATTTTATAAGGTACCACATGTTATACAATATTTAGAACAGTCTGTGGAAGGGACCAACACACTTACTTGTTGGATCACAAAGCTTTTGAATTCATCATGCCAAATTAGTTAGGGTTAAGTTTTACATATGGGTGGCTGCTTGACTGAACCTGCCAGAGCAACTTCTAATGATGTAATAGTCAAAAGTGAAGGAGTTTGTATAATATAATGCACTGAAAATGTATAATATATATATATTTTTTAAAACAGGTTTATTGTTTTAACATATAAGAGAAATATCATAACAATTTTATACAAGTAATTAAAAATAGGTATTATTATAACATTCAACAAAACAACTAAAGTATTTACAAAGACATCCACTACAATCAGATCAATTAATTAAACTAAAATACCATGCTATTGAAATTTAAATTTTTTTTAACAAATTTTGTAAATTATCCCATACAATATAATAAGATGTTTTTCTATTTGTTCTTGTCCTAATTGTGTTTATTTCCATATGGCACACTATATTCATAACATTTTTAAATTCATTGAACGAAGGAGGTGTATCTGAAATCCACTTTCTAGTTATTATTTTCCTAGCCACTGCTAGAATAGACCATAACAAGGGAAGCAAAATGTATAATATATTGATGCTGAATTATTCAATTAACTCCAGCAAGCAGGCAAGGGGGGATTTCAAGAAAAGAAAGAAAACAAAAGAGCAGCAACTTGTCAAGCAGTTAACATGGATTTTGTCTGTGAACAAAGTAAGTAAAATTGCGATGCTGGGATCAGGAGGTGGCGAGACACTGCAGTCCATAGGAGGCATGAACTTGTCAGCTGTATAAGGCATGCAGCCAAGTTTTTGGAATGGCACACCAACTTTCAGAATATAGGCCCTGTCTGTACAAGTGTGACCCCACAACCTGGAAAGTGTGGGCCTAAGCAAAAATTAGTCAACTAGGCATTCTGGGGGAATAAAAGCTAAATATATTACCATAAAACATGGTAAATATGCTACTAAAAATTAACTTACCACTTGTTATGCACGCAACAAATTCATTACTTTTAAAATGTGCATGTCATGACATACATGGTATATGCCTGACAATGGCGATGCAAGGCATCAATATAATAAGATGCACATTGTTTTCTGTTAAGTTTAGTGAGGTTTTACATTTAATTTATTGGAAGCATATACAAAATTAAAACAACTGTTAATCCTAAGTAATTCTTAACAGAAAGGTTTATCTAACTACAATGCATTAACTCCAGGTTACTTTTTGTATCTTTGAAATCACAGTAACTGAGGGGCTGAAATACTTTATGCCTTTTGTCTTATATTTTATATGTACAACTTTTCTCAGAAAGAACCAAACAGTTTAGTTTAATGCTGTTTTATTATAATGTCTTAATCACAGCAATAAAACCTGTGCTGCTTGCCTTTTAGTAATCTGTGTTAATGTATTCTTACAACTCACTTTTATCATTTTAATTCCTGTAACTGACTCTGGCAGCATGCTGCATCTGCTAATAGTAACAAATGGTAAACATGAAGTCCTTCACAGTCTTAATTTCACATTTACTTGCAATTATCCAGCCAATGTAAGGCTAGCAATGGAATTATTTCCCCTGGTTTAGGGTTTGCCATTCAGGAACATTTTTAAGATGGGGGGTATTTTACACGTGTGAAATTCCATCTATTGTGCGACAAAGGCAGGATCTTTCCCTGGACAAATGGCCAGTGAATGAGAAAAGCAGATGAGACTTGTTTTTTCAAATTTTTAGCAATATGTCATGTCTGCAGTGCATTGATCCTAATGCTGCATGCACTTTGGTGTGAATACCAAGTACCGATTGATTTTCTCATGTAGAAGCTGCACCTCTAACCTGCAAATTTGAAACATGATAATGCAAATGCCAATTTAATGGCAGGATAAAAACTGCAATAATAAAAAGGCAAATATGGACACCTTAAACTTATTTATTTCTGTTTGTTAACCAGGGTATGGTCTTGATCCACGCAATTGTTTTCAGACTTAGCCCGGGAATACTGGCTGCTAAACATAACTGTGGAGTTGCACAGTAGACTGATGAAGGCTGAAGGTCTCAAACATGGGTCTACAGGATGAAACTCATTAATAGTCCATACCCTTAACTTGATAACCTTGACCATGTAATGTGGAAGTACATAACATATACGACAGAAATAACACAAATAACTGTACTCTTTCTTCACAGACTCAAGATCCAGTGATATTACAAACTACATGTATTTATAAAGTATTTTTTGTGTTGACCAGAAAATCAGGCTAAATTATACAGAACGTTTTTCAATGTATTCAAGAAAGACGTCTAATCCCTTGAACAACGTGAGAAATGAAACCACTGAATTAGATTACTGATGTTGGTATGTATGTTATGAAAGAGGGATGTTGATATATGACAAAATGTCAAACCCTGACTAATGACTGTTTAATGACATGCAATGAATTTTTAAAAGTAATCTGAGTATTCCCTACCCCCACACAAAAGAAGTGTGTGTAGAAATACAGGGAAATAACTCACCAGAAAGCACAAGCTACCAGTGAGACTGAAAATATCTGACTGCTGGGGGGATTCAGATACCTCACATGGGATATGTACTGTAGCATGAAGTGATGCTGTACTTCAGAGATGCTACATTTCTAATGAAACTTTAAATGAAACTCTCATTTTCTAGTTTCTGCTTGCATTTGATGGAAATCCGTCGGTCAGCATAGTGTAGAAAGTTAAACTATTTGGTTTTAATAAACTTAATCCCGAGTTTGATTTATATTTTCCTATCTAAGCTAACCACTTAAGTGACTTAAAAATCACCCAAATGAGAAGTGATTTCTGTACCTAATAGCTTTACCTAGTTAACAAACGAGTAAAAGAAAAACAACTATCGCGTGTTGGATATTAAACCATTATGAATGACTTATCCGAATCGACCAGAGCGGTTTCTTCATTGACTAAATGCTTTCCAACAGCTTAATATGATTCAGTAATATGTTAAGAGCCTACCAAAACAAGTGTAACAGATGTGCAAGCGCACACACACACACACACACACACACACAGCTAAGATGCATGCAGAAGGCACAGTGTACTATCGTTATTAACCTCCCCTACAAATGAACAGCTATGCATATCCTATCTTGAATGCAGAAACTGGAAATGTTGTCTATATGCAACCTCTGCAGTAATTAGAAATCTTTAAAAACTGTGTTCAGCATTTCTTCCAAAATATGAATTTTGTGAAAATGAAAACAGTTCTTTGCACTGTGATGTTTTATTGTCAAGGAGCAGACAGAGGTAAATGTTGCAGATGTCTTTGCTCTTCAAACAAGCAAGTATTAATACCTACCACAGACCAGTGAAATCAGTAAAGTAAAGGACTACTCAGTTATAAGTATAAAATCGTTAATCCATTTTTCAGTAATTGAGATAAGTGCATCTAGGAAGATTGCAGCAATACTATGACATGAATTTTCATGCCTGGCTCCATTTAGGATGCGTCTTCAGTCTAGATTAGAATTTCTGCCTTTGCCCCCTCTGGCATACTGCCAGTGCTGTGAATTTGTCTCCTGTCATATATCATTTTCCAATTACAAGCATTCCAGGAGTCACAAACTGTTCCCAGGTGCTAAATGATCAGTGATGCCACATCTTCTAAACTATGCTGACAATACCGCTTGAAAAATCTGATTCTTTTTTCTTACATTCTCTAACAAAATATACTTGCTGTCTTAAAGAATGTGGCACTTTCTTAAACATGGTTTGTTACATAAATTATCCTCTTAATAAATTATCATCTAAGCCCTACTACACACACACAAACAAATGAACATAACTAAGAACAAATAAGACTTTTATAGGTTTAGACTGCTTCTTTCAATTGGCAAGAAAACAAAAAAAAAAATCCCACAAGTCAATAAAAAAATAAGAACACAGAGAGTCAACATAGATTCAGTTCAAGATGGGAACATTTCCTTGCTTAAAGCACATTTCACTATAATTAGTTGTCAAGATTCGGTAACATTTTATACTTTATTATAAAGTGTACTCAGTCATAAAGCAACAGTATGCTTGTAAAATACCATCCTTTATCACATGTGGAAAACTAACATTTATATACTCTTATTCAGTTGTGAAATATCTTGCAATGCTCTGCCAGGTTCTTATCTACTCTCATTTTATATTCTGTACACTTGTATTTTCAACCAAAAGGGGGGATATCCTCTTATTGTATACTAATGGCTGTAAAGTCTACAATCTGTATGCTGCTACTCTGTACTGTCTCTTTTGTAAATTTTTCTTCTCTCTGTAAACTTAGAGTTGTTCTCCCCAGGACTCCGCTGAAAACGGACACTTGTTGTCCAGTTGGACTATCCTGGCAAACAAATGTTTAATAAATAAATATTAAACAATTAGAACAAAGGATGGCCATTGCTCATATCTACTTTTATCGACAAAAGTGTTAAAATGGTGTTTTGCAGCAAGTTCATGTAATCAGGGAACAGCAAACTGAAGAAACTGTGAAACCTCTGGAGATGGTACCTACCTAGAGAAGTATGGGGATATTTGTTTTCCTGCATACTGCCTCCTACAGGAAGCAGCAAGTAGTGTACTTGGTGGCAGCAAGAAGGCATGTGTTTGCTTGACAGACTGTAGTAGACTAACACCGAATGCATGAATCAGCATCCTCCATATCCTGCAAGACAAAGCTAAATGGTTCAAGCCTAGTACCTTATTATTCATTCACCATTCTCACTGCCTCGATATCATGAGGTTGGGTTTTGTAGGAGTCTCCATCAGGCTGGATAGAGTGGTTAAGACAAGAGATAGGGAGACAGATGAGTGCAGAGGTAAAGGCAAGATCTGGGATACAGTAATGATACTATTAGTGCAGTTCCTGAGCAGATGAAAGCTGACAGGAGACTAGATTCTAAAGACAAATGACATCAAAACTCAAATGGTATAAATCATTTCCTAGAGGACAGTCAACAAGCTTATGTCTCATAACTAAGATTTAAATGCAGTAATATCAAAGCCACTTCAAAAATATTAGAACACTGCTTCTGTATCAGTAATGTTGTATTAGTGTTACATTATGACTTTTTTGTAGTGGAATACTTTCACTATAAACATCTAAATTAAATTTCATTAAAGATAGATTCACCAATTTTTTTCAAAATTCTTCAGATTCAAAAATGAGTGCACCAAGGGGACCCCTTAACCCCAGTACCCTAATTGCATATAAACAAAACAAAATGGCAAATTAGGTTTTAACTTAACAGTGGATTATTTTGGCAACTGAAGGATCTAGCAATGAGTATTTAATATTCAATGAACTACACCCTGACATAATTTTATACTGCAATTTGTGGTGATTACCTGGGGTGCGTGTGAGAGAGAATGAATTATGGCAATTCTTTTTCAAAGTGTGAGGCAGTTAAGTATGAAGACACAAAACCGAAGAGACAGAAAATGCATATTATAAATATACACATCTCAAAAGCAAAAGGCATCAGAAAAAAACATGTACTTTTGTATTTTAATGAAAACATACCTTTTTTCTAGGCTGCACAAATTGCATTTTTACTTCAAATTTCATGGCTTTTCAAAAGATATGAACAACACTGCAAATTACTGATGAAGGTTTTATCTTTAATGCCTTATGTCAAAAATATATCCCAAAATCAATGCTGAGTAACTTTAGATAATCAAAAGGCCATAAATGCAGTGTTCAAAGACCCTGAGAAATAGAAGACCCTGGATGGATTCAAAAACAATCTGTCCAAAGAGAAAAATGCCCTTTACCAGCTTTGGCAGGTGTTGGTGAGACTGACTACGTGAAGTTCACTGTGACATATAAAGTATATGATTCTGAAACAGAGTAATGTTGCCTAGAGAATGAAGCAAAACTGTAGGACAATACCAGAAACTAGCAGCTGTTACAGAAAGGATGCTGTTTTTTTTTTATTAAAACTTCATATTTCAGTGGAAATTCCCTATTGCAGCAAATTTTATCTAAGATCCCCAGTCACATGCAGTAATATGGCAGAGACCCTTGGCATAATCTGTAGCCATTCCATAACCAATTCTCTCCCTAAGTGATGACCAATCAATCCCAAATAGACCAGATAGATTGTGTAGGCTGGGTGACAAGTGTACGTCACACAATAAAAGTCACACCCTGCAGGAGAATCCCCATTCAACTATAAACTGAAAAAAGCCTATCACTGGGTATACTAGGATCTTGAACAATCCTCTCTCTCTTGCATACTAGGTAAATTCTATACTCCTGCATTAAACCAGATGTCAAAACATGCAAGGATTCCAGGAACACCATCTGAGAATCACAGAGTCATGAAAGCCTTATGTGGCACAGCCCACATTTCTGGCATTCTGGGTCCCATCTGTTGTACCTATGCCATCATAATGACCTCATGATGTGATAACTCAGACACATACATTATCAAGAAGGAACAGATTCCATTAAATGATAGGTGTTATATACAAGAGATGGCACTATGAGCAACATCTGTGCCTTATACCCTGGTAGAATCCATGATGCACACATATCCAGTATGCGTACATTATAATGCAGATTTCTGGTTAGGCATTTCCAGAAGCACTAACTAGTGGGTAAGTGAAATTTCAGTTTAATACAACATTAAAAACTACAGTAACTTTTTTGGCAGAAGAGTATTGTAAGTGATGGCCTAACAGGAAAGAAAAACGTTTGCTACCAATGGCAATGTTTACCTGGTATGGCTGCAACTCATGTTACCTGGTATGGCTGCTGCGCACCCCTTTAGTTATGGATAGGGACTATGTGGTGCAGAGATTTAATGAGGTGTGCCAGCAGGGACTGAGCACAGGAGTGGACAGCTGAAATCCATATTCATATACCTCAAAAGATCTAGGGATCCAAGAAAACATCCCATTTAACTGCACTAGAGCATAATTGCTCTGAAAACAAGGGGGACCTGTGACACTGTACGTGTAGTCTACACACAGCCTGCTATGCCTATCTCAATGGACACTAACAGTAACAAATAGGCCAAGGGCTGTTGAATTCCTGAATTACCCTCATGTTCAACATCTCATGCAATTCCTTCCATATGGTTTGTTTGACTTGTTCAAGCACTCTAAGGGGATTAAAACCAAAACCAAATGCTACCATGTAGTGTACACTCGTGACTATAGTCATTTATTAACATATAAACCAAAACCACTGGTATCAACCACAGCAATGTGGGAGGAGAAACAGAGTGGTCCCCCGATGTTAGGAGATAATGTCAGAGTATATGGCTTTGAAATTAATCTTACTGACTACAGAACTGGGTCTTTTATTACTAGTGATGGTTTTACTGTAAGTTCTCCGATTTGGAAATAAATGATGCTCACTTTTCCTTGTTGAAAAGAGGTTTTTCTTTTGTGCCTAATTTTAAACATGATGTTGCAAAGGTTTTGATCATTGTGAGATTGTACATGAGGTAGTTGAATTTGTGTGTATTTTTTCACAATAGAGATAATATATTTGAGCCGTACAATCATAAAAAGAAAAAGCACTTTTATGCCCCCAGTAAATGGGATGGTAACTATATTTGAAAAGCTGTGTGAAAGAGAAATGCATGAAATCTTAAAAATAGAAAAGGTGGTGATGATAATTTGACTGTAGAGGAAAGACAATGTTTAAAATGTTTTAGTGGATCAAAGGACCTTAGAATAATAAAGCCAGACAAGGGAGGGGGTGTACTGATTATGAACCAAGTGGATTGTGTTTAAAATGTATGATTTATTGAAGGATTCCAACACATATGAGAGAGCATCAGTTAATGAATCAGGAGAGCTTATGCCAAGATTGATTGGGTGTTACATAATTTATTGACTCAGGGAGTTATTGATCATGATAAATATATTTTTTTGTCAACAGATACACCGGTCATCCCTTCAATCTTTGGCATTCCAAAAATCCACAAGGATATTTACAACCCCCCATTCAGATGGATCGTAGCTGCTATGAATTCAAAACTGAACCCATAGCAGCATTCATTGACTTTCATTGTAAAAAAAAAGTACAAACACATTCTTAGTGACACTTGGGATTGTTTGGAAACCCTCAGATATTTGGCTATTAATGAGCAATTTGTTTTTATCACTGTGGATGTTAACTTATTTACAGTAATCCCATACAATGAGGGCATTGAACATTTTTGGTGATGCCTTATTGGACAGGGAAGGTATACACAATGACAAAAGGAATTTGTTACTGAAACTTATGGAACTAGTCCTACACAACAACTTTTTTATACTTTGAAGGGGAGTATTTTCACCAAATTTCTGTATAGCTATGGGTGCAAAATGCACCCCTGTATATATGCAAATTTGGTGTTGTCCGAATGGGAGAAAAAAATGGGTGCTCCTTTCCCAAAGTATGGAGAAAACAATTACATGGTTAAGGTTTTTGGATGACATACTAGTGTTATGGAAACGTACTACTGAGGAAATTGAATTTATTGAATATCTGAACACCACAATACCCTTCTTAAAATTCACACAAGATATAGAGGAAATGGATTCTCTTGACATTTTATTATATGAGGACAAAGACACAAACTACGATCTACTATCTTTAGAAAAAATATCTATTCTAATTCCTTACTACACTTTGAAAGCTGTCACCCCTTACATCAGAAAAAAGTGTCATTAAGGGAGAGATGGTAAGGATTTCAAGGTTGATCAGTGACAACAAAAGGGTTGAGGATAACATTTACATTTTAATAGTTATGTTTAAGGACAGGGTATCCAGTCAAATTAATGTGTAGCATTTTGTTTTGGCTTTATTTCTGAGTTCTTGAACTCATTTGGGTGTTTTTTATTGGTTATTTACTTTAAGGGGATTGTTTGATTGGTCTTTGCTTTTCTGTATCTACATGGAGGTCCACCAGTTGGAATACCCTAGTTGAACAGTGTTGTTGTGTCTTTCGGCTTTTCCCGGTTAGGGGTCGCCACAGCGGAACTCCGGTCCGCTAATGATTGGCAGATTTTTATGTGCCGAGTTGCCAACTCTGACGCACAACCTTCAACGAAGGTACGCCCATTCACACGTCTCCATGCAGAAGACGCTCTAGCTGAGACTCGAACAGGACAATGTCTTACTGTGAGGTGACAAATCCCAAAACTTGTAATAGTAGTATTCCAATTTTTCAAACTTGAGTAGGGTTAGCCTTTTGAGGTGTCAAGTGAAGCTTTAGTGAAAATTCCAAGACTTTCTATCAGCTACCATTAGATCTCTCACTAACTGTCCTTAAAACCCACTGCAAATACTAAACACCAGATTTTGTATGTCATGGTAAGGCTTTGACAGCTTTATGTGATAATGTTTGTATTTTTGTCTCCAGTTAGGCAACTTCATCACATAATTAACCTTGTTTATCTTCCTTGCAATGGTAAACAGTCCTTCCCTAACTACATGCAACTTATTCTGTCAAAAAATAATTTAAACCATTATCTTCTATCCAACATATGCTCAGGGGCTCTGACAGCTCATTTATACCAGCTCTTGGCACTGGTGAGTTGGTGCAAAGTGCACTGCTGACAATTCCATGAGTTTCCTAAGACTGATCCTGAAATTTAGGATGCACTCTAACAATATATTCATTTTATGGTTCATATTTATCAGACTTTTTATGAGCTAAACAAGCAGACCCTTACACCATGGGACCATAAACAACTGCATTGTGGAAACATGATCCTTTAGAGTAAATTCTTATAAGGAAAAAGGAGATGGGGCAGGTACTTGTTTCACACTCACTTGAACCAATTGTGAATATTCTTAACATGGTCTTTATTGTAGAGACGTCACCACCAGACCACTTGCTTATAGATGACACAGGGAAGATTTCAGTTGCCTGGCCTAACAGCACTTCCACGAACAAGTCAGCAGGTCTGACAGAGTTATTCTCTCAATCTGTTAGCATTTCTTCAGGGAAAACCTACTGTTCTGAGCAATTCCAACAGAGTATTTGCCACTTTTTCTGCCTCTGTAGATGGCAAAGCTACTGCTCCCTGGTATGTAGTAGCACAGTAGGCCACTACAAGTGTATACTTTTTACCGGTGGTACTTGGGTTACTAAGAGGCACCACATTATCCATAGCCATCTTCTGAAATGACTCCTGAATCACAGGCAAAGGCTTAACTTTGTCCCCTACCTTGTCAGCATTTCAATGCTACTCACACGTTCTACAATACCCTTCTATATCTCTAAGTAACCCCTTGGCTAATAACACAAATCTAGATTAAGCCTTTTTCATCTATGTTTTATAACCAGGTGTCTTGAAAATGAAATATGATTAACAACCAGAAGTACTCAACAGTAGGCTACCAGTCATTGGATCACTTCAACCTCGAGCCTTCTCTTGCTGTCTAGTCTCTACTTTAAAAGTCCTCTATTCCCATAGACCTCTCCTTAGAGGGTCCGGAGTCACTTTGCCTGTCTCAGTCAAGTTCTGCAAGGTCATATCAAACAGCTACAGCTGTCTCTATTCCTTTTTCATGACCTGCCCAGTGCTCCTTCCAAAGGAAGTTCACTATCCCTTGACAACTGCAGCTCAGCTTTCACTTGTTACCCCATTCACATTCCTTTTTAACTGAAGTAGTCCATTATTGCCAGTCTCTGTTGGAGATGTGAGTACTGGTCTGGTATCTCCCCAGTGCCTTTCACATGTGCTTCTCTCTACAGTTGGCTCTCTAACTACATGTACACAAGGCAGTGTGTTATAAGAATCATTCCTTATTAATAAGGCCAACAAGAATGTCATCAAACACTTGGCACTTGCTTGTTTTTCTGCCCCACTGTCTTCCTAGCCCATATATATATATTGGCCAATGGTACCTGAAAAGTTGACCCTCCCATGATGTTCACTGAATGTCCAAAGACATCTCCCCTCCTTGGACCACATCTTCCTTAGGAAGCATCTTCAATGAGTGTCCTCCATCCCAGGATGGCCATGCCCATCCCTCCCTGCGGCTCCATCAGTTGCACAAGCTGATAGTCAAACCTGGATCACTTGGGCCATAGTCAGGTCTTGATCCTTCTATGCCACAGGAGCTACTTCATAATTTATATACTTAAACTGACAACAATGTTCTGCAATTATTATTCAGAGACTGCTAAGACTGTTACATTTCAACATGTTCTCATACCCCGAGGTGTCATGATCTCATTTGTAACTTTCCTTTATACTAACAATGCTGTATTCATTAAAGAATTTGTAATAAAACAACAACAAAATACAGTGGCATACTATCAATGTTTCTAACTGCTTCGCCTAGGCAAATAATGCCCCATACCATCCCTTTGTCTATAACTAGGCATAGGTATGTTTGCGTATCTGCAACATACAGTAGCCATTCCTTAAAAAACACAAATATGTTTTCTGGTCCATCTTTCCTAGGAATAATTCTGAAATACAGAAATCCTTTCTGACAGTTCTGATGTCTTCTGACACGTATATGTTCAGTATTTCCATATACATTAACACCTGCTACAAATGATATAGCAATGAGGTATGTTTAGGTATGCAAGTTTAGAATAAAGACATTCATATATGTAGTGTTGGATGCGAAAGACATTTCACAATTTTTGTTAATCTACAGAACTATACCAGGTTCTACCGAAAGTTACTCAACTGAACTGTTATTTCTTAATAAGCATTCCAGAACAAGGAAATGATTTATCAATCCAAACTTCAGCATTATTTTAAAGAAGAAATGCAGTTTACAGAAATTTCAGAATGAAAAACATGCCAAGTTATCTGAATCAGATGAAGTTAACCTTCAGGATATGACAGGGGGTGTTCTATCAGACTGATCTAGTTTTGTATGGAAGGAGAAGTCATTAGTTTCACAAACAGAAGACAATGTGACCAACTGAGGGACAGTGTGGCTCTTGGCACTCACAAACCAGAAGCATCAAGTTCATCTACAAAATGTATGGCAAGAGACAGTAAAAGTGTATTAAGTACCAGAATTAAGTTAGACACTCAGAACAGACATACTAAGTCTTGACTAAAGTTTCAGAGACACTTGAGTCAATTTAAAAGTTAAGATGTTTGCAGAAGGTTTGAAACCACATCAGAGTTCACTTTGTGATAATGGATATTTCAAATTAGGAACACTCTATTTCATTTGATACACATTCATTAATTTCATTTATTGACTTTTCTAAATGCCTTTTTATGGTAAGCAAACATATTAATTATGAGTCTATATTATAATCGCGAAAGCTGTCTTTCGCAAATACATGTTCATCGACACAAACGAAGAACGAGAACAGCGAAGTACCAAAAAAGCGAAATGGAGAACGCCAAACACATTCCCAGAAGTAACAGCAGGCACCAGACATGTAAGGTAAACCTAAATGTACAAACCTTACCTAAAACACTTTTTCAAATGTTTTTGCAGGGGGGCAAGCTCCCACACCCCCCAACTTATATATACCAACTCCGAGACCGCACTACAGAGGGGAAAAGGATTCATTTCCTCATCCCCACAATCACCCTGCTGGCCAAGAAAATCCATTTGTCATTCTCCATTTCGCTCTTTCGGTACTTCGCTGTTCTCGTTCTTCGATGTATATGTGTCAATTAATATGTATTCGCAAAAGACAGCTTTCGCAATTCTGATATAGACCCATTAATTATGCCTATTAAAATGAAAGCTGATATTTTTTTGTCTAATGATCTTAGCTATCTTCCATTGTGGCAGCAGCTATCTTTTATAGTGAGCCAGGACTCTAGTTGCATTTCACTGCCTGAATGATGTGCTGACCTGCAGTCATGTTTTATACTAAAGAGCACATGTTATTTCCTTGTGTTTCCTTTCTCTGTATAACACACAAAAATTTAACTTTAAAGTGTAAATTTGATGAAGACCAGCTAGAGGTTTTTAATTTTCCAGCCAGGGTATATAAAATAATCCCAAAAGCCGGGATAATACATAATGCTGTAGCCCTGCAAGGCTCAGCAACAGTTGTGAATCTACATAGGACAGCAGAACTACTGGCTAAGATTAATACCCTGTTTTTCCACAGCCCGTGTATATGACAGCTGATAAAGTTGTGGCTTATTCTTATCCAAATAAAGATAAAGATGACGGCAGGCCAATTGTTCCAGAGGTAGTCATAACACAGAAAGGTGATGCTTGGTATAGATCTAGGACACACACAAACAGAGCAGTAAGATAAGATGATGAGTAATACCGGAAGTCTGGGCTCACCTGCTGCATGAAAACTGCACATCTTACTATTCACACTTGGCTGAAATGCACAATTATCAAATGAAATCTGTCCCTTCATTTCAGGTTGGGAACCTTTCCATAAAATGCAATGAGACTACCCAGTCTATGGAACAGACTCCCCATCCATGTGAAGCAGAGTTTCTCCCAAACCCAATTCAAGTGCAACTTGGACAATTGTATGGGAAACCAGAAATTCATCCCTGGTTTGGCACCTATGTCTAATGGGCAGAGGTAATCGGTAAATGTTTCATCTCCCAGGCCCATGCTTACCCTTATCAAGGGCATCAGAACTTGTCAGAGATTTGGGATGCATGGCAAGGCTTAAAAAGGCCCTTGTGGTCGTTAGCCTAATATACACCGATGAAACTTTTTCATCTTTCGGCTGCTCCCATTAGGGGTCGCCACAGTGGATCATCTGTTTCCATTTCTTCCTGTCCTCTGCATCCTGCTCTGTCACACCAACCATCTACATGTCCTCTCTCACCACATCCATAAACCTTATCTTAGGCCTTCTCCTCTTTTCCAGTTACCTGGCAGCTTCATCCTTAGCATCTTTTTCCCCAATATACTCTGCATTCCTCCTCAGCACATGTACAAACCGACGTAATCAACGTAATCTTGCCCCTCTGGCTTTGTCTCCAAACCTTTCAACCTTTGCTGACCCTCAAATATACTTATTCCTAAATCCTGTCCACCCTCGTCACACCCAGTGCAAATCACATCATCTTTAACTCTGCCACATCCAGCTCTGACTCCTGCCTTTTTATCAATGCCACGGTCTCCAACCCATATAACATAGCTGGTCTCACTACCCTCTTGTAGACCCTCCCTTTCACTCTTACTGGTACTAGTCTGTCACAAATCACTCCTGACACTCTTCTTCACCCACTCCATCCTGCCTGTACTCTCTTCTTCACCTCTCTTCCACACTCAATTACTCTGAACTGTTGACCCCAAGTATTTAAACTCATCCACCTTTGCTACCTCTACTCCCTGCATCCTCACCATTCCTCTATCCTCCCCCTCTCATTCACGCACATATATTCGGTCTTAGTCCTGCTGACCTTCATTCATCTTCTCTCTAGAGCATAACTCCACCTCTGCAGGGTCTCCCTCCACCTGTTCTCTACTCTCACTACAGATCACAATGTCATCTGCAAACATCATAGTCCACGGGGACTCCTGTCTGATCTCATCTGTCAACCTGTCCATCACCATTACAAATAAGGGCTCAGAGCTGATCCTTGATGTAATCCCACCTCCACCTTAAACACATCAGTCACTCCCACCGCAGACCTCACAGCTGTCACACTACCCTCGTACATATGTACCACTCTTACATACTTCACTGACACTCCCAACTTCCTCATACAAAACCACAACTCCTCTCTAGGCAGCCTGTCATATGCTTTCTCTAAGTCCACAAAGACACAATGCAACTCCTCCTGACCTACTCTGTACTTCAGTCTCAGAGCAAACATTGCATCTGTAGTGCTCTTTCCTGGCATGAAACCATACTGCTGATCACTAATCATCACCTCCCTTCTTAACCTGGCTTCCACTACTTTCCCATAACTTCATGCTGTGACTGATCAATTTAATCCCTCTGTAGTTACTACAATTCTGCACATCACCCTTATTCTTAAAAATCGGTACCAAAAACACTTTCTCCATTCCTCAGGTATCCTCTCACTTTCCAAGATTTCATTAAACAATCTAGTTAAAAACTCTACTGCCATTTCACCTGAACACCTCCATGCTTCCACAGGTATGTCATTTGGACCAGCCTTTCCATTCTTCATCCTCTTCATAGCTATCCTTACTTCCTCCTAGCTAATCCACTGCACTTCATGATTCACTATCTGCGCATCATCCAACCTTCTCTCTCTCTCATTCTCTTCATTCATCAGCCCCTCAAAGTACTCTTTCCATCTGCTCAATAACACTCTCCTCGCTTGCGAGTACGTTTCCCTCATTATCCTTTATCACCCTTACCTGCTACACATCTTTACTACCTTGGTCCCTCTGTCTAGCCAATCGGTACAGGTCCTTTTCTCCCTCCTTAGTGTCCAACCTTTCATACATCTCTTTATAAGCCTTATCCTTGGCCACCTCTCTTTTTGCCATGCACCTCATCTCCTTATACTCCTGTCTACTTCATCTCTCTGACAATCCCACTTCTTTGCCAACCTCTTTCTCTGTATACTCTCCTGTACTTCCTCATTCCACCACCAGGTTTCCTTGTCCTCCTTCCTCTTTCCAGATGTCACACCAAGCACCTTTCTAGCCATCTCCCTTACTAGCTCTGCTGTAGTTACCTAGCTATTCGGTAACTGTTCACTGCCACCCAGTGCCTGTCTTAACTCTTCCCTGAACTCCACCTCACAATTACACTTTTTCAATTTCCACCATTTGATCCTTGGTGCTGCCCTCACACTCCTCCTCCTTCTTGATCACCAGTGTCAGCTTACAAACCACCATCCTATGCTGCCTAACTACACTTTCCCCTGCCACCACTTTACAGTCTCCAATCTCCTTCAGACTGGCCCTTCTGCACAAGATATAATCCACCTGTGTGCGTCTTTCTCCACTCATGTATGTCACCCTATGCTCCTCCCTCTTAAAATACGTTTTCACCACAGCCATGTCCATCCTTTTCGCAAAATCCACTATCTGACCTTCTGCATTCCTTTGCTCAACACCATACCTACCCATCAATACCTCATCCCCTCTGTTCCCTTCACCAACATGCCCATTGAAATCTGCTCCAATCACCACTCTCTCAGCCTTGGGTACAGTCATCACCACTTCATCCAACTCACTCCAAAATTTTTTTTCTCATCCATCGCACACCCAACTTGTGGAGCATATGCACTAACAACATTCATTACACCATCAATTTCCAGCTTCATAAACATCACTCTATCTGACACTTTTCACCTCCAAAACACTCTTTGCATACTGTTCCTTCAGGGTAACCCCTACGCCATTTCTCCTCCCATCCACACCATGATAAAATAATTTGAACCCGCCTCCGATACACCTAGCCTTGCTCCCCTTCCATCTTGTCTCTTGCACACACAATATACCAACCTTCCCTTCTGTCCATCATATCAGTTAGCTCTCTCCCTATACCAGTCATACTGCCAACATTCAAAGTTCCAACCCTCACTACCACAGTCCTAGCCTTTACCTGCCTTCGGGCATGCCTTTTCCCTCTTCTCCTCCTTCGGCCAACAGCAGCCCAGTTTCCGCCAGCACCCTGTTGGCCAACAGTACTGGTGGCGGTCGTTAACCCAGGCCTCGACCAATCTGGTATGTATATCTGTACTGTTGTCCACATGATGTCATTAAGTACAAGGTGCAGGCTTACCCACCAAAAGAAAAACAGCCATCTCACTATTTTATATCAACTTGTTTTTTATGAATCTGGGAGTTGGCCTAAAATGGAGCTCTGTCAGGCAGAGGAAAGACACTCTGGTTATCATTTGTAACTTGCAATATTGTGCACTTGTATCTTGTCAGTTTCACACATCATACATTTTTAGGAATCATTTGAAATAAGCCTACAATCAAAGCATTTAGGCAAATTTGGATGATGGACAGCCATATATTTTATAAATTATTTAACCTATGACAAGACATCTAAGTACATTACAGCAGTCAAGAAATCAATAGACAGTCATAAATACCTGGTGATTATGATAAATTTAACAGCAACACATTTTGTCTAAAGACAAAATCCAAGAAAAACACCAGGTAGATGCAAATACAATTGTGCCAAAACAACATTAGACACAAAATCAGCGGTAGCATCCATTAAGTATTAGAAAGTAGAGCATTTATCAGCGCACACTAACCGAATCACTTGATGGCTCATTTGTATGAGGGTAGAAGACCAGTGGTACCCTCATCTTTATAGGCATGTATTTTGGAAATCTTTCATAGCAAGCATCAATAAATTATTAGATAAGAAACTTTACTCAGAAAAACAGATTTGGTTCTAGAAATACACAAGTGTGCTGTATCAGTGCAACTACATATTGCCTACCACATTTCACTTTACACACTGAATTCTCTGCAAGTTTGTGTCACAACTACCAGCACAACCACACTCGGAGTTAAGTGCGGATTCCTAAAATCCTTTATCAACCAGAGAATATTTACAAGTAATAAATTATGAGTCTGACTACAGCAGAAATCCCTGTGATACAACCAGTTTTATACATAGCAGTAGTACTAATTATGAAATGTTTTTACGGTTAGAACTCAATACAGACATACACAGAACAGACAGCAGTACACCTTTCAACAGTCATCTTTCCAGTTATAAAAAACTGCAAAATGTAAATGCCAAACAGATATATCACTATGACCTCAAGCAAAAGGTTTAGTGAATGGTTTATGATGACCTGGTGGAGAGCCTACTGAGGGAAGTGTGAAGACAAGTGGGTACAAACAATATCTACCAGAATTTCATAGACAATAGAGATCACACATTATTCTACAGTAAATGTCAGCAGCACAAGTTAGGGTCTTGTCATGCTAGGTGACTTGCCTTTTACCACCACCCTATGTGACTCAAAGCATCAATTAGCAGTTTTGCCCACCTGGAAAAGGTTTAGGCCTGCCATCCACTCAAACCATCACTCATTAAATTTGTTTTCCACACACAGATGTCACTGAAAACTAAAAATGATCTAACCTCAATGACATTAACTCAGGGAAAACGTGAAATGTATCCATAGACTTTAATGGATACGCTCTGCACAAGTGCAGAAACACGTCCATTCAACTCTATGGAAGTTATCAATGATGGAAATACTAAATTTATTTGGATCAAGGCTTTAATAAAAAAAATAAAGTTTTTTATTAAAAACATGGCCCAGATTAATAAGCAACTATGGGAAGGTGCATCATAGCAGATGTAATGCAATGTCAAGGTGTAGCAATACACTTTAAATACCTTAATTTGAGAGCAAAGATGGTCAACCAGTGATGACATACTAACAAAATACAATGTATAAAAGAAAGCAGAGATGAAAAATCATGGAGATTACTAAGGCACATCCTGTGCAACATAATTTTCAGATAGGCAGCAGAGTGCCACTTGAAATAATGTACGTTACTTTTCAAAAGAGAATATGCAGTGGCCTGAGTAAATTATCCAGTGATAAATGGAAGTAAAAATGGACAGTAATTATCTAGATACTGATTTTTTTGTAAGAAATTTCCAGTCAATTCGTTTAGGTTCTCAGACTCTAAAAAATCACTTAGGTTCTGAAATACATCAGCAGCTATTCATGTACAGCTTTGTATCTGCAAGGATATAAACTTCCTGAATGCCTTAAAGACTATAAAATGCTTACAGCTGTGGCGTTATATGGTTACAGAATGCTCCTATTTAAATACAAATTTTCATTTGATCTTGGCATGCAAGTAACATTTAAATGAATGAGCAACCATGTAAAATAGTCAAGCTGAATAAAAAGTTGTGTAAATAAGTTGCCTAATTGTATGGAGATTTTAAACCTGAGAACTTAAAATATATTAAACAAATCATGCAACTACTCACAGAATCAGAATGTGTGGCAAAAGTTGGTAGTGGTCTTTTTCTAGAAAAGACTGTTAAATACACAACCCCCATGACGTAACTGGTGCTGTACCACACTTTTGCGGGTGACTTTTAGAGGGTGGGGGAGTTGAAGGCAAGGTCTGTGATAAGTTTGGAGGGGGATAGGGTAGTGAAATGTATGCCAAAACTGTCCACTAGCAGGTTTGCTACCTCTGTGGGATCAGTGTGTGTGATAGTTAACACTAGGTTTGCTTTAGCTGCACTGAGGACTAGCCTTTTAGGTAAGAAGATGACTGATCCAGAATATCGAGTGAGATTTAGAACAGGCGTTATCAATTTTATATTACCCTACATTTGCTTGACTGCAGAAGGAGATGGTAAGGTTGTCTAATCTTTCTTTTAAGGACCATTCAAGTGTGCTTTGCCCTCTCTCTCCCTTCTTAATCTGGAATTAAAGGATGTGAAAACTGCTGATTTCTGGGTGGTTTATTAGCAGCTTGAGGTAGACCATACTCGAGCTGAGAAGGAAGGATGCCCTTAAAGGTAGCTCTGGAATCAGGGGTAAATAATCTCTAGAGCTTAAAGCAGCAAATCAGTAAATGGTTGGTGTTATTTTTATGAAAAAAAAGATTACTTTCCATTCAAAGGAGACCAGCTCAAACTATTAATCGAAGACCGAAGAAAGTTGGCAAGTTGCAGATAAGCACATTTTTCTAAATACTTGGAGAGGAAGGGGAATTAAGACAGATTTGCAGTCATAAGTAAACTGGTGTGTGAAAGAATACTACAGGTATCCATAAGGCCATAAATGTATGTTAATAAAACTGTGAAAAATACTGCAAAGTGGTCTGTGGATGTATTTTTTTGCATAGTTTGAGGAGCTAAAGTATGTGCTATCAATACTAAGTGGGCCAGAAGAAGGTACAGCCCAGGAGTTTATCAGCTTCTTTCAAAGATGCTTTTTGAAGTAAAGGGAGGACGGAGACAGAGCTAGACTACAGGAAGGAATAAATAAGGGCTATTATGGATACTTCTAACTTCTTGTGTAAAATTCACAGAAGAAATGTAATAGCATTTGTAGAAATTAATTGGGAAAGGCCTGATCTACTCACTACTTTGAGCCTCTCTCTCCAAAACTTTAAAACAGGAGAGGAGCTTTGATTATTTACCTAGGTAACAAGTCGTTTCATGTTTCCTAATCATAGAATCATAGGTGGTTAGCCTAGCCATTTCATCCCAATGTAATAGCATACCTATCAATACCCAGTACTGTGTTTAGTAATGATTGCCCATGTCCAGGGGGGTTGTGGGTGCTCTCCCCATTAAACATTTATGGGACCCTATCCACCCATCTAGGATCCTTTCGAACAGTGTCATAAAGGTGCTCTGCATCACAAATTGGCAGGCTATTCCAAAGACACGGCAGTCAATGGGAGACTAATCTGTCCCTCCAGCACATCCTATTCAAGTCACAGGCCATATTTAGGTCCCTGGAACAGGTAATTTCTAGTCCTGTTTAATTTACAGATGTGTAGCAGATTCATTAGGTTTGGGTCGGAGATTGCTCTGTAAGCCAGGCATACGTTTCCCCCTAAGAAGTCTATACAATATGGAGTATAGTGACAGAGACTTTAGTCAGTCTGTGTAAGGCACATGTTGGTGCCCATTGATCATCTTTGTTAGAAACCTCTGAGGTCTCTGAACTTGCTTAAGGTGATTTGCACAGTACATGCCAAAAGGGGCATTATACTCAATTATGGGCCTTATTAGTGATGAGTATAGAGGGATTAAAACCTCCTTTGCTCTAGAGGTGATGCTTTTGCTAATCAAGTGTGGTATGTAGAAGGCCTTCCTTACTACAGAAGACACACAGTGGTCAAAGCTAAGGTCACAGTCCACTTGTGATCCCAGATCCCTTACCACTTTGTTGGTACATAGGGTATTGTTAATTTGATAGTGCGAATGGTCACTGTTTTTATCAAAGTAAATGATGATGCATTTTCTTTGCATTCAGTTTGAGACCGTGACTAAGACCAGTTGTTGGTCTGTGTAAGACCCTCCTGAAGTATACTGACATTTGGGTATTCAATAATTGTAAGCAGTTTGCAGTCTGCAAACTTGGTCAGCTACAGCCCCTTAGGTTTTGCCTAAACTTCTGAGAAGTATATACCAAACTGTAGGGGGCCTAGCACTGACCCTTTGTGGTATCCCGCTGGAGACAGGTCTGCTGGTTGAGGTGGAGTCACCCACTTTGATTGTGTACAACTGGTTTGTGAGCAGTTTGGCAACCCGTCTCACAACAAACGGGTTTACATTCAGTTTACCAAGTTTATTGGTAATGCCTGAGTGTGTGATTGTGTCAAAGGTCTTTACCAAGTTGAGGTATGTTGCATGCACAGATTTGCCCTCGTCAATGGTACTGGACACATTTTCGAAGAAACCCTCCAGGTTTAACAAGTGTGATCTGCCCTTCATGAAGCCAAATTGGGTGGGATCCAGGGTTTGGAGGTCACCTATGTCTTTATCAGGTCCATGATGATGCATTCCATGGCCGTCCAGATGAGGCTGGTCAGACTTATGGGTCTATAATTCCCAGGGTCTGTTGCTAAACCACCTTTGTGGAGAGAATAACTGTTGCTGGTCTTCATTCCACAGGAACAAAGACTGTGGATAGGCTATGACTGAATAGGGTAACTTAATGGTGATGCTAGTTCATGTTTTAGTTTATTTAGAAGACAGCTTGGGATGCTGTCTGGTCCCATAGAGGCTGTGTTTTTTGTCTTAGACAAGGCTTTACTGACCTGCTCTTTGGATATGTAGAGGGTGGGGGAGTTGAAGGCAAGGTCTGTGATAAGTTTGGAGGGGGATAGGGTAGTGAAATGTATGCCAAAACTGTCCACTAGCAGGTTTGCTACCTCGTGGGATCAGTGCGTGTGATAGTTGGTCATTAGTTTGGCGCATGCTTGTGTCCTACCTTTTAGGCTATGTATGCAGCTGTAAAAGGCCTTATAGTTATTCTTGGATGGGGTTGCTAGGTTTTGCTCAAAGTTACCCTTAGAGGATATGACTTGTATTATTAGTCTATTGAGGCTGAGGAGGGGGCTTTTCCATGGTTGGGGGCTCTCCTTAGTTTTCTTAGACAGCAACTTTTTGCATTTAAGTCTATTGATGCTGGATGTCCATCAGGGTGGATTTTTACTAGTGGTTCTGGCTTTGATTCTCTCGAACAGCCAAGTCTATACACTTATACAAGTGATTGTACAGGGCCTCACTGTAAGCTTTGGTGTATTTACCACTTCCAGCTGGTGGTGGGGCTTGAGATGCATCTATACCTTTCTCTAGGATGGTATAGTTTGCCTTGTTGAAGTTTTTTAGTCTGGCTTCACTCTTTGTGAGTTCTGGTGTTAGTGCCAGTTTGAAGGTGACTGACTTGTGGTCAGATTTAACTAATGAGGGTCCAACAATTGCGGTGGTTCATCTGCTTGTCATGTTAGTGAGGACCAGATCTAGTTTGTTTGTTCCTCTTGTTGGGGTTTGAACAATTTGTTCCAGAGATTTGAGTTAACAAAGTCAAGGAACTTTTGTCCAAATGCATTAGGGCTAGAGTATGTTCCCCAGTTGATGGTGGCCTAATTGAAATCCCCAATGAGCAGAGTTTGGCAATATTTGGATTAACTCATGTGCATCATGTTTCATGCAGGGGGATCTTTATCTAGCTAGTACTTAAATGGGGGTTTTGCAGCAACTCCAAGGAGTTGTCCAGTCTAACTAGACGGGAGGTGAATTTATCCCTGATATGGATAGAAATACTGCCTCCTTTGGTTCTCGCATGTACATCTTGCATTCTGAAGGTGTGGAAGGCATTGTAGCCTTGCAAGACCAGGGTACTCTCTGAAGCATTGAACCAGGTTTCTGTGACTACCTCATTTCTTAGATGTGTTAGATGAGTCTGTTTTCAGTATAAGGGGAGCCCCCCCACGACATCTCTTCTTTGGAATACATTGGAAACATCTCAGTTCATCCAAGATTCTCGGTCTTCTCTCCTTAACCTGAAAATAGATGTCAAGATATTACGTTGAAGGTTTAAAACTAAGCCGAAACAAGAATGGCAGATTCAACAGAAATGCATTGAAAGAGGTGTGGCTAATAAGTATGGAGAAGCTCCAAACGAACATCATATGTTTTCCAAGGAAATCTGCTTAAGATGTAAAAAGGTAGACAGCTGACCTTTTGCTGGGCCAGTTAATAATAATGAAGAAGTGATCACTTCATGATGGCTACAGAAGATTAAAGCTAAGGATATTAGAAACATTGTTTGCAATCATTAAGTGAAAAAAACACAAATGAGAAGTCCAACTTCACAAGGAATTTAATGACTGTATAAAACAGTGAGATAAAAACAGCAGCAAAATAAGTCATATAAGTGCTTTTGTCCCTCCAAAAGAGACTTCAAAGTAATCACTCCCCCAAGTTGCTTATATACAATCTGTCCTTAACTGAAAAATACTTGTATTTCACCAATTATTGCTAATACAAAAATTTAAAAGACAATACATTGATTACAACCTTTCATGTACCGATAAAACATTGTTGAATCTTAAAACAAAACCAGCAAGAAAATATGTTTTTATAAAAAAATACAACACACATTTTTGTGAACTTAAAAATCAACATTAAAAGCAGAAAAAACACTTAGTTCTTAGTTTAACATTTCTGCTTTTTCTTTCTAAACAGGGGTAATTGATACCTAATCATTTAAACCGGGCAGTAAAGTAGCATTTAATCTCAACTGCCAGGCCAGCTCCCTTTTCAACAATAATCTTTGCCAGTCACCCCCCTCTTGGGTCAACTTTAATGTTTTCTAAAATGCCAAAATACGACTTCTTAAAGTTGGTACACACACAAGAATGTTTGTATAAGGAACTAGTCTCTTTTTTATTTATATCATACAAATGTTCATATATCCTGATTTTAAATGCCCTTCCTGTCTTTCCAATGTAGAAGACTGGACAGTTTTCACATTTTGCTAAATAAACTATCCTGCTAGTGGCACAGTTCCCATTCCTAAACACCACACTTTAGTATGCAATATGTTGTCCAAAACCAAATCTCTCCTGTTAATAATAAACTTTCACTGTCTGCAACTACCACAAGGCATTGTACCCTTGTCCATATTTCCTAGATGGTCACCTCATTCTTCAAAATGTGGTTGAAAAATGTTTTCAGTTTTATAAACAAAAACTGTTCTTGCCCCACCGGTTGATGTAAATCTTTACTAACCCTAAAGATGCTCCAATTTGTTCTTATAATTTCCTTTAATCTTTTACTACACTGATTGTATTCCATCACCAGTGCTTTGTTGTAATGGGTATATTTCACTGTTTTGTTAGATCTAACTAAATCTATACCAAAAGGAGGCTTGTATTTATTTCCCCATCCTTGATATAAATCTTGAATATGGGCATCTACCATTTTCTCCAGATAATCCCTATCCAACATTTCCTTTAATTTCATAAGTTCACCACAAAGGTCTTGTTACACAGAAGTCATTCTTGCTATCCTAATAGCCTGTTCTTTTACCAGGCTTTTCTTACGGACATATGGGTGGTTACAAGAGAAGTGCAAATATGCATTACGGAAAGTTTCCTTTCTGAATATGTTAGATTTAAACCCTCCAGGAACATGGGAAATCCAGGTGTCCAAGTAACTAATACTTAGTTCACTCCAGCTATAGGTGAACTTAAAATACCTGGAACAACTGTTCAAATAATCCACAAACTGGTGCATTTGTTCCACTCCCCCATTCCACAAGATAAAAACATTGTCCAAAAACATCATATACAAGTGGAGATGTGGGCATAAGGGCAAGAAAACTCAAAATCCTTTCCCCAACGTAACATTACAAGGTTTGCGAAAACTGGGGTGCATGATGCGCCCATCGCTACCCCTTTGGTTTGCTGGTAATACTCCCCTTCAAAATGTACAAAATTGTTTTCTAACACTAACTCCATAAGATCGACCACTGTGGCCACCAGTGCCTTAGGAATGGTGGATTGTTGGTCTAAAATAGTCCTAAAGTAAATTTTTGTATTGTACTTTATCTGATGAAGTATTTTTTGGAGGTATGAAAGTGCTTGTATGACTTATTTGGCTGCTGTTTTTATCTCACTGTTTTATACAATAATTAAGTTCCTCATGGAGAGTTGGACTGCTCATTTGTGTTTTTTTCAGTGTGGATTTACTGCTAACGAATCATTAAGTGAAGCAAAACGTGGTTTCCTAAGATTGAACTGGTTTAATAGACTGACCATATAAGCTAGATCAACGTCTGAGAGAAAGGCATAAGAATGTCAAGCCTTAAGGAAATAATACAGTTTAAAATTAAGCCTCATAAAACTAAACTACTACTTTTATGATGGAGGACTCAAAGAATCATATCAAAGTCGGTTGAGCTTGCAGGAGGAAGGCTATAGCAATAATGATTTTTGTCATATAGTGAAGTTTGGTAACCAATCAGAAGTTGTGAATTCATCAGCTGTGAACTAAATAGCCAACAGGCAGCAGAAGAGAACAGTTTTCATATGAAGGAGAGACAAAGTACCTTCAAGTCCTTAGGTCAGTACAATGACTGCTTATGAAACTATAATGGCTAAAAATGAAAATGCATAGTAGTGTAACCAGAGTTTAAGTTTCACAAATACTAAGAAGGTAAATGTTATGTGAATGAAATATACTCATTACTCTAAAGGTTCTATTTCAAATCAAAGTATGTAAATCACACTGGTGTCACTTAGAGGCGTGATGTACATATCTGTGTTGAATAAATTCAGAATGAATAAAGTAAAGAAAGAAAACAGGAGCCCACATCTTGTATACTGAATTATAAGGCAGACAGGCAGCCAAGCTGCCATCAAATTACACTCAATACATGCAGAGTGAAGGAAAAGGGTGGAGGACATTGTTACAACAAACAGCAGCTTTTGCTGTGTGTCTCAACACAACTACCAGCTGTAGTCATAGGTCTCAACGTCTTAAGAGGCCAGTGTTGAACACAGACCTTAACAATGTGTGACAAATGGTCAAAATGTGGAACGCACTATTTTCGCACAGCACAAAACGTGCCATTGCCATGGATCGTGGTAGAGACTTGCATTTCACATTCACCACTTTAGATGTGTTCTACCCCTGTTCTACCACCAGGTCTGTGCCTGACAAAGGTGCCTAAAAGGGTACTTAAAAGCAGGACCCTCTACTATGACAAGAATGTGTGATTTAAGACATCATGTCTTGGAACAGTTAAGACCAAAATAATGCAAGATCTCATATCTTTAACCATGAAAAATAAAAACACACTAAGCAGAAGCACACATACATATACCAACATTTGTAAACCCTGACATTCATGCCAGTATCACTACAGCTTTGTGTACTTTGAAACCGATTTTTTGCCATTAGTGTGCCATTTGGATTTTAAGGTAGGGTCCCCTACCTTAAAATCCAAATAGCACGCTAATGGCAAAAAATCTGATCCAAAGTACACAAAGGCTGTAGTGATACTCGCATGAATGGGCTTAGTTTCCAGTTGTGGAAATACTACTGAAAAAATGTCACTGAGTAATGAAAGCAGAGCAGAGTGAAGGACAAAACCAGACTTGACAAAAATACTGCTATAAGCCTGAGGCACTGACAAGAGAATTCACAATAAAAATGTTTCTGAACTAGAAGTTAGAATTAAAAAAATTAGAACTTAATAGAAACATTGCCCATTTTCTAACATGCCAACCAGCAGCACAATACTGTCACTTCAGCATTTTCCTTGAACAGTTCAGCATCTTACCATTATGAAAAGACACTAAAGTTTCACTAAAGTCCTACTAGAAAACAAATCTCGATACTTTAAAGCATCCCATTACTACAAAGATGCTCACTTTTGACATCCATCCACATACCTCTCGACCTTTTAGTGCAAGAAGTCTGGACAAAGCCTAACATAATGTAAGTAGCACAACAAAAAGACACTAAATATTGTCTTATAAACTGAGAAAGTTGCTAGAACATGATCTGTGTTGGCAATTACTGTCAGAGACATGCTAGGGGGATAAACAGCACTAAAACAGTGAGACTAAATATTGGTCTTATAATATTTAGCCTATGCCTTGAAAAAAATAAAGTTGCAATCTCAGTTCAAAACAAATATTCATCTCTAGAACCGTACGTGTTACTTAAACTATAAATGGAATGGAAAACTATTCAACACAAAATAATCTTTGCAAAGGTTGCATTCATTTTATTCCTGGTCTTAAACTAGATTTTACAAGTCAAAATAAACAGCTTATGATCTCAGTAACCATTCATGCAATACATGCTGCCAGCAGCGTTTTCTTCATACACCTGTGAGGTTTCATATGAGGCTAAGTAGTTATATCAACGTCACTTGGTTTTAGAGATATTTACAGAAATAGGATCAGTATTAGAATACATATAAATAGTACAAATATTAAATATTTTTAGCATCACTAAATAGAGGGCAAATATCACATCAGCTTTAAAACAAAATCTCCAATTACCCTGTATTCAGCATGGTTTTAGAATTCTTAAAACAAATATGACCAAGCAATGTTTGATGTCCAGTGGCATCAGTAAGCTTTTACTACAGAGATACTTAGGCTGTAATGATTATATACATAACACAATCAGTTAATATTTCAATCTATTCACTTTTCTTTTTGCTCAACTTGCTCTGGACTTTTAATGGAAACTAATAAAAAACTTTTAGTGGATACAGTTAAAAAAAACTTTTAGTTTAACCCCTCAAATTATGTAATGCATGTTGTATGCAGGCAATCTTCTTTAAAAAAAACAATTTAAAGATCTGCAAAACAATACAGCTACTGAATCCTTTCTGAATTCCCTGGCCACAGCTACATTTATAAAAAAACTCTTACCTCTACCAAATTGTCCCCAGAAGCTCAATACAACCCACAGACTCCACACAGTACAAGAAAATCAGCCCCGGTTGTCTAGCAGACAGGCAGGCAGCAAAACAAAACCTCAGATTTGACACTCTTGATCATCCTAGAACCATCAAAGCAATGGTTATATCCCTGAAGTCCCTTCAGCTGCTGATTCTTCTTCTGGCACTAGAGTTCTGACCCCCAATGCCTTCACTCCCCAGCCGCGCTTATTCCCAGTCTTCCATTGTTGTTGTTGGAAGATCACTGTTTCCTGGAAGCCTTTTTCAAGTCATTATTTTGGCGCAAAAAGGCTTCCCAGAATATGATTGGCCTATGCATTGGTTTGTGTGCTGCGATGCTGATTGGCAGTAATTGCGGTACACAAACCAATCAGAATGTGTGTAGCGGAGTCACTGCTGTTCAATACGGAACAGTGGCTTCGCTTGTCGTTAAATGCGGAGCGTTCCTCATAATCCGCAGCACTTGGATGCTCAGGCTGTAGTTATAGATTTCCGTTAAAATAGTTAAAACACTTACATACTTAATCCTTAAAAATTGTTTTTACAGGACCACCCTAGGTGGACAGAGTTTGTCCATCCTTAACACCAACTCTGATCATTAGATAAGTTTTATGTAACCTTCACCATGGAGACAAATTTCAACAGTCTAAAAAATTAATTTGTAGTAATTTCTGAAAAGTAAATTAAACAGAGGTGAGGATACAATCAAATAATAAGGTATTTTAAGCAGTATAGCTCAGACCAAAAAAAAAAAAAAAAAAGTGAATTCACCCACTAACTTAACACATTTTACGCATTTTCTGCATGCCCCTTGGCTTGCCTTACGGTGTCCCCCCACCCTGATATTCATATACATCAACTCCAACATTACAGATCCAGGGAAAGGGAGATACTTTGAGATATCCAGCATTAGAAAATTTTATATTTCTTTCACATTCACACTTTCAATTCCTGTAATCCTTGGAATTTCAAAAGGCTTCCAGTAGTATTCTACTCAATAGACAAGCTACATGGGACACAAAGTGTTATTGAAGCAGCATTGCCTGAGTACAGAGTCTAAAACAGCACTGCTTTCATTGAGTACCAGCACCACAGAAAAACAAACGAGGCATAGAAATGATCCGCTGAGGATGAGAGATTATACATTGTTTTTATTATGCAACATATCCAGGCTTTGCACACAGTTGATACATATCAAGAGAATGAAAGAAGTTACAGTAAAAAAAAAAATAATAATAAAATAAATAATTGCACAAGGAAAAATGTTAAAAGGTACTGATAATTTAAGATATTTAATAAATCTTTTTAAAAAATCACTTTTAGTCGGACCTAAAAGATTACGGAGGGAAATCGGGTCTATATTATGTGATAGAACAGTGAAATGTTCAAAAACGTAATAATCAACCCCTAAATGTTGAACAGTTCAATCGAGATCTCAGTACAGTGCGGACATGGAAGTTTTCCATTCTCTGCACTGTAGTGCAATCTCGGAGTTAGTATATTTAAGTAGCCAGGGGTGTGGGGGGGTGCAGGGAGGCTTGACCCCCTGCTTAGAGTGTTTTTATGGCTTTTTTTTGTTTTTGCCGTTCAACATTATGGCGTTTCGACACTTAGGGGTCAATTATTACATGTTCAAAGATTTTACTGTTCGATCATGTAATTTAGATGCAGGAAATCAACCCATTGACTGCTGAAAAAACTGAATTCCACTCTCCTGAACCTCACTAACACCACACCATGCAAATTATCATGCACCGACTTCATACAACACAAACCTACCAGCTCTACAGGTACCATCTCCCCCACTCCACCACACCAAGTTCTACTGTTCCACTTTTAGAACCAAAGAGACTGAAATACAGTTTGACAAAATATAAATAGATATTCCCCCAGGCTCAGATAACCTAGCCCCTTGGTTCTCTCACCTTTGTAAGGTCTTCAAAGCCTATCATCTCACTCACATGTGCAATCTCTACTTAACTAATGAGATTATGCCTCAGATATGGAAATCAGCAATAGTCATTCCTATTCAAAAACTACCACAGCCAACTACTGCATTACAATTCCATCCCATCTCAGTTCTTCCCACTTTAGGTTAAATACTAGAAAAAATTATTTATAACCAAATTACAGATTTACACCAAAACCATCTTCTATCCAGGAAGCAACATGGATTCTGGTCTGGATGCAGCACCATAACAGCTATCTACACCCTCACAGATGACATGCAATCCAAATGGACAAAGGCAACCTGACAGGCGTCATCTTTATTGACCTCACCAAAGCCTTTTCTCTAATTGAGCATAATTTACTATATGATAAATTAACTGAACTGGGCATTAATTACCATGCATAACTTTGGCTTGTAAACTTTCTTCAACAGTTGAAAGGAGGCACCACCTCCTCTGAAACAGGTCCTCTTATGAAAGGAATCCCCCATGGTTACAATTTAAACCCTGTGCTCTTTTCCAAATTTATCAACAAACTACTAACTGATCATCCTCAGATACCTCTAATTCTTTGGCTTGTAGATGACCATGTCATCTGCATAAACAAAACTAGCTCTTTTATACAGACTCCACTCCAAAATGACCTCCAAACACTCAACCAATAGCTAACAGGACAAAAACAGACTCAGTCCCTCAAAAACAAAAGCAAGCTATTTGGAACCACCTAAAAATATGTAAAGCAGCCAGATTCTTTAATATTAAAGATGTTAACAATACCACCATAGAAACTACCACATCCTTTAAATACCTTGGGATTTGACTAGACTAATCTCTTAACTTTCAACTACACATTCAAAATGCATGCAAAAAGATCAACACATAACTGTTCCGGGTGAACAAGCTATTACCCCAGTCCTAAGTTCTAGCCTGCCAACGCTACTTTATATAAAGCCATACTCTTAGCTCATCTCATATATGGACTTCCCATTATAGCTGCAACCTCAAAAAAATGCCAACACCTTACAATCTCTAATAAAATCTGGGGTTTCATTACTAATGCCTCCATTAATGAATGCACAGTCTAACTCTCACCAAAGCTAAATGGCTCCCAGTATATTTGATAGTTAACCTCCTAGTAGGATCATTAATTCATAAAATCCTTTCTCCTGAAACACTGTCCCATCTCAAACTTTTCAGCAAAATCCCAGACATATTGTCTTTAGGGGTATCTCTCTCTCAACCAACCCTAACTCCAAAAAGTAATCTCTATCACATTGATCATGCATTCTCCATTCTAGCATCTAAACTATGGGACTCCATTCCTCTCTCAGTCTGAGACATACAACAATAATCAGGCTTCGGACAACAGCTCAAGGAATACCTCTTCATCCGAACAAAGTGCAGCTGCACTCAGTCAGGTCACGTTACTTTAACCCTGTTGCTTTCTCACACATCCCTTTATCCCTATTTCATCCTTCCTTATCTCATATGTCATCATTGCCTGCTTCCTGCCCCTCATTCATCTTATAACCCTCTTTTCTTTGCATCTCTCTCATTTCTGCTCCTTTCTACTCCTCTTCCTGCTGCATGCCTCCAACACATTTTCTCTGTCATCTCCCCATTGTATCCTTTCTTGCCAATATTCTCACACGACTCTTCTAATGTTGTAATACCTCTCTATATAATAATCATATGGCTACATCTTATCCATAGAACTCTGCTAAGCATAATTCCATTTTTCTGTTTTGACATTGTAAACTGTTTCTTGAACTAAATGTTGTAGTATATTTATGCATCTGTAAATACATTTTGTTCATTCTTATGTGATCCTATTCACCCTGGCTATGCCTGCAAATGGTCCACTGAGATCAGTGCACTACCCCAGTAAACAAATTCATAAAGATCAGACTAAAACATTACTTAGATGAAAAAATACGGAACCATTAGGAAAAGGATGCGACTGAAGTAATTCTACAAGAAAAAGAACTAAACAAAGGTTATCAAAAGTTTAAAAAAAGAGAAAAAGAACCATGGACAAGGAGGATGGCATATTTATACAAAGTCATTCGGATCAATATGAAAACTTGACCTTCAAAGATAATGTGAGAGAAATACAGGCAAAGACATTTGGACATGAGAACATTAACAATGGCAAGCCTAAATACAAAAATAAAATACAATGCAGAAAAGAAACCAAGAGAAACTAAAGTGATAGACCAAGTGAGATGCAAAGGAGGTAGTATAGAAACTCAGATCCTGACAATATCACAACATAATGAGTTTGCAGAGGATGAGGCAGAAGACAGAGCAGGATGCGTTTGGAGAAAGCATACCATGTGGTAATGTTTTGGACTCTACCTTAATAGACTAAGTCCCGAAAGAATTGCAACACAGGAAAAACAGTAACAAACTAAGAGCAAGGTGAGCGGTCTCATTCAAAAAAAGATTGAGCTAAAGGAAGACCTTCATGATTTTGTAGAAATGGATAGGCATATTAAGACAGATGAAAGTTTAAAGAAAATGAATCGGGGACTAATACAGATTCAAGTGACATAACAGAAATAGATAGAATATACTATACAAAGATGCCAAATGGAATGGAGAATTAAAAGAAATGGTAAGAAGTTGTAAACTGAGGATATGAAATGCCATGATGTGACAGAGAAATTGCGACAAAACTAGAGGCAGTAAACTTTAATTTCTTCAGTCCAGATGCAGTACTTAACTTCTGGTCAAAAGTAATAACATTTTTGCACAATAATTTAGCAACTAAGTAAAAAATATTTATTCGTACATTCCAAATAAATATAAACCTAGGTAACAGGTAAAAACGCACCCTGCCTTGAGAACAAACCTGCAAGCCATCCAAAGAATTATAGATTAATAACTTGCTGTCCGACAATCTATAAATGATTTATTGAAACTGCTACAGAGAGAGTTTATAATTAATTAGAAGAAAATTCATTCATGGCTACAGAAAAAAGTTAAAAGAAAATCACAAAGATGAAAGATTCATCTATTACTAAACAAATTCATAATAGCTGCACAAAGGGAAAGAGCCTATGTATGGCATAGGCAGATTACAAAAATACATTTGACATTATCCTTTATCTATGGATTATGGAATCCATACAAATGTATAGAATATACTCTGCACTGATAAATTACATAGCAGCCACTATGAAACAGTAGCAAACTTTACAAATGAGTCTTGATAAATGATAATTATCCCAAACATAAAAATCCAAATTGAGATTCTTTATCCCACCTGCTGTTTTTTCATTCACTTAACACATTAAACTGTTGAATACATTATATTATGATTACATTTTGGCTTCCAGATACAGTCTTGCCCAAACAAATCTGGTTTTTGTAGATGGTTTAAATCTATATAAATGACCACATAAGCACCTGAAAGCATAACTACAAATGGCTAACACTTTCTCAGATGAAATAAGGATGACATTCAGGCTTCATAATTTAGCAAACCTAACATTTATAGCAAGCAAACTGAAGCAACATGAGAATATGAACCAAAGGAATGTCATATATAAAAGAGCGTGAACAATGGGAAGTGTAGAAGTATCTAGAAACAGATGAAGGGTCAGCAATAAAACATGAACAAGTAAGGACAACGCCTAGCAAGAAATACATTGGAAGACTAAAGTCAGTATTGAAAACTGCTTTCACGTCTATTAATAAATTTCAGGCTATGAACTGGTTTGCTCTTTCTGTTCTAACTTACAGCCTTGCGAGACTGACTGGCTCAAAAAAAAAGTCAGCTGGACAAGAAAACAATAACATGATTTATACTTATCAAATGACACATATAAACTAGAAAAATGCAAAAGTACACATCTATCAGTCTGTAAGAATTATGAGCCTCCTTTAAACTGACAGCATGTATATGTTCGCAGTCATGGGATTATACATATTTGCTGATGTCATCAGAAGCAAACATAGTGAAAGCTCTGAACCAGGAAGAAAACAAGTCTAAGATCTCTTTGCTCAGATTAGCAGAAGTGTATTGGAAAGGAGTCTGAATGGAAATCAAAGCAAACAGGCAGCTACAAAACAAATGAAAATTTAGACTTTACATTTCTTTTTCCTTTTCTGATCTTTAATGTTTAAGAGGTGAATTTAAAACAAAATATGAAATACTGATAATTGCAGCTCAAGACAGCAGACTGTCTAGATGCTGGATTACAAAGTCTATAGGAAAAGCTGGAGATGCAGTTAAATGTACATTTTATTTTATAGAAATAGAAACAGTTGTTGGTTGTGATATACTCATGGCTATGGGTCTGTATACTGGAAAGGCACAATAATGCATCAAAAGAAAAGTATTGTACGGGGATGTGGCAAACATTACAATATATGAGAAGCTTATAAGCACTGGAAACATGAAAAAATAATTACTGAAAAGAAGCTGTCCTGACCACAAGGGGCCATTCAATGCTAACAGAAAACTTGATATGGTGATTCTTCTTCTTCTTTTGGCTTTTCCTGGTTAGGGGTCACCACAGTGGATCACCTGTCCGCTCATGATTGGCAGTGGAGTTTTATGGTGTCGAGTTGCCAGCCTGGCGCCCAACCTTCTAGTGAAGGCACACACACACTCACACCTAGGGCCAATTTGGAGTGTCCAATGCACCTACAGCATGTCTTTGGGATGTGGGAGGAAACCAGAGCACCCGGAGGAAACCCATGCGACCACAGGGAGGACATGCAGACTCCACACAGGAGGCACCCCAGCCGAGGATCGAACCGGAGAACCTCTTGCTGTGAGGCGACAATGCTGACCACTGCACCACCATGGCCACCCTGATATGGTGATAAAAAGAAAAAGACAAAAGTAACATTATGCACTGACATAGCTATAACCTAGCAATTATATGTGCTAAGAAAAACATAAGATCCTAAAATATGGAAGCAGACAATAGACCAATATGGAATAAAGACATCCAGATAGATGCAATAGTAAATGGAACAATGCTATTATAAACATAATGTTCAAGCATAGTTAAATATGCTGCCAGTACATGTAACTCCATATGCACTGCAGAAGTAGACAGTTCTGACTACATTGTGGATGCTGAGAAATGTGAAAGACAAACAATACTGCTTTCATGAACTTTAATTGTAACCTGACTGAGGAATGGGATCCATTACTGTCATGGTATTAGAAACTCAAAAAACTATGAGAAATTAAAAAGTAACTAAATGGCTGGTGTTGAAACAATCCTGTACCTTAAATGATATTGTTTTATAGGGCATTATATCCAGAAAACATTGTAAAGTTTATTAAAATTAGATGTGCTGCATAAGTTTTCTTGAAGAAAGAGCAAGAGAGGCATTGTACCAGCTGTTAAACATTACTTTTTCTCAAACGCCAACAATATCAAAGTGAAAAAATAAAGTGAGAAGGGTTATGGGGTCCAAAGTCTCCTCCATGTTTCAGTAGGCTTGCCCACTACAAAAATGTCTTTTTTAAAATGTGGGATATGAGAATGACTAGCTCATATACAAGTATTATAAGAATAATGTTATCAAGATGCATTGATGAGTTCTTGAGATTGAGTGGTACATGTTTGTATATTGAAAATAGGTTCATAGGTTCATATTAGGCTATCTGCCCTAGGGCATTTATAAGCCTAGCCAGAGTGTGTTTGGCTTTTGTCGCCCATTTTAAAATAATTGTGCTATGCCCTTTTTCGAGGTTAGTATACTGTGCCTCTGTCTAACAGTGACACAGAAGTGATACCCAGGGTAAACCTATGATGCCCCATCCACTCATCAAGATTCCTCTTGAAGAGAGTCAATGAGGGACTCTGCCTAACCTGGACTGGAATTTTATTCCAGAGTGAAGGGAGCCTCTGTGTTATGAATCTGTCCCTCCAGCATGCCCTATTTATTTCAGTGCTGAGGTTCAAGTCTCTCGAGCACATAGCTCGATGGATTTGGATTTTCTGAGGTGCAGCATGTCCATCAATTCCGGATTGGACATGGCTTTATACGTCAGGCACAGATCGCCTCTGAGCAGGCGGTACACCACTGAGTAGAGCTGGAGTTTCTTTAACCCGGCAGCATATGGCATCTGTTTGAGCCCTTTGATCCTCTTGGTGAGGTACTTTTGGGGTCTTTCCAGTTGCTGCAGGTGTCTCGTAAGGTACATCCCAAAAGGGGCATTGTACTCAATTATGGGCCTGATGAGGGATGAGTAAAGAGGCATGATGACCTCCCCTGATCTAGATGTGAATCCCTTCATGATTAGGTGGGCTATATAAAATGTTTTTCTAACCACTTTGGCCACGTGGTTGTCAAATGAGAGATTGCTATCAACTTGGGTCCCCGGGTCCCTAATTACTTCTTCCGTGCCAATGGATTACCACCTATGTGGTAATTTGTGGGCACTTTGTTTTTGCCAAAGGGGATGACTATACACTTTTTGGCGTTTAGCTTGAGGCCATGGCTCTGGCACCAGTTGTCTGTTTCTATGAGGCCCTTTTGGAGGATGCTTGTGTCGGCTGGAGAGTCGATTATGGCGCCCAGTTTGCAGTCATCTGCGAACTTGGTCAGCCACAGTCCTTCCGTGTTGGCCTGTACCTCTGAGAAATATATACCGAACAAGAGAGGTCCCAGGACTGACCCATGTGGGACGCCACTTGTAACTGGTTTGGAGTCTGACATTGCTCCAGCAATTCTAACCATGTGGGTTCTGTCCTTGAGCCAGTTTGCAACCACTCTAGTGACATAGGGGTTTATATTTAAGCTGGTGAGCTTATCTATAATGCTCGAGTGGGGTATTGTGTCAAAGGCTTTTGCGAGGTCCAGGTAGGCTGTGTGGACCACCTTCCCCTCGTCAATGGCCTTGGTGACTGTTCCAAAGAAATCAACCAGGTTTGAGAGGCAGGATCTGCCCTTAACAAAGCCAAACTGGGTAGGATCCAGTGTCTGTAGGTCCCCAATATCTTTATTTATGAGGTCCATCTTGATCCTTTCCATAGCTTTGCAGACCAAGCTAGTCAGGCTTATGGGGCAATAGTTAGGATCCGTTGAGGCACCACCATTGTGGAGAGGGACCACTGTTGCTGTACGCCACTCTTTGGGTACATATCCTGTGGTAAGGCTGAGAATGAACCGTAGTTTTATGTTTGGGTTTAGCTCTTCTTGGAGTTCATGTAGGACGCTGCCTGGGACACTATCTGGTCCCATTGATGCTGTGTTTTTTGCTTTGGAGAGGGCGGCTCTTACCTGAGCATCTGAGATGTCAGGGGGGCAAGCACTCTGCTGGGATAGATATTTGCCCTTTTGGTGGGGGGGGGGGTTGCACTGAACCTGTCAGCTAGGATGTTGGCAATGTCTGTGGGTTCAGTGTATTTTTTGTCATTTTGGACTAATTCTGAGCATATCTGGGAATTACCACCCAGGTTCCTAACATAACTAAAGAAAGCCTTGTGATTATCCTTAGTGTCCTGTGCAATTTGTCTCTCGAAGCTGGCCTTAGACGATTTTATGAGTGCCCGTAGTTTTTGCTAACACTGATCAGAGATGCCTTCCCTTTTTGGGATTTTCCTCTATCATGTAGTAGCTTCCTCCTTCTGTTGTATAGTTTGTTTATGGCTGGGGTCCACCAGACAGGACGTCTGCCTTTGGAGGATTGGGTCTTGGTTTTATTTGGAATTGCATTATCCATGCATTCCTGAAGGTGTTCATAGAATGCGTTTATAAAGGATTCTGTGGTCTGGGCCGTATTTTCCACAGGCCCGGGGACTTTGAAGGATTCCACCTCGGTTTTGAGGAGTGTGAAATTTGCTTTAGAGAAGTTTTTCCCTGTGGTTTTCTGGGCAGGGGGTGAAGTGAATCCAGTTTACCTGCTATTATGGACGTTCCTTATATCATAAGTGGAAACTCAGTGTTCTGACACTTTGGAGTTAAGGCAAAACATGTATTTTGGTAAGCCCAGTTTTTCAAAGCATAAGTTAGCTTCCACTTATGTTATTCTGATGAGACAAGCTTGTAATGACAGTGAAACATATGCTCACATCTGATGGAATATGGCTTTGTGCTTTGATTACATTAATAAATACATGGATGATAATGAGCATTTTTTTAAATTGCCCCTTCTGCGTCATTCTTTGCAGCTAGCCCACTGCCTCATCCATTGCTGGGGCTACCAGCCTCTCCAACTGCCCCTGGATTATCTCTGTTCTAAGACTGAGCCTGGCATGGAACCTAAAAATGGCTTCAGGAATCATGCCATTTACTGCTTCCATTGGGGGATTTTTTTTCATATATGCCTTACCCCT